>NW_020884880.1:9230894-9242779 GCF_003945725.1 Corapipo altera
GGGGAAGGGGAAGGGGAAGGGGAAGGGGAAGGGGAAGGGGAAGGGGAGGGAAGGGAAGGTTTGGGAAGGGAAGGTTTGGGAAGACCTTATACCTGAAGAGGATTTTAGTCATTCTTTGTATGCCTCCATGTGCATCTGAAGCTAGAACTGAGACTGCAGAAAGAAAGGTGCTGCAGGGGAAAACTGTTCATGGTCCTTAACCACTCACCAGAGCTAGGTTATAACATATTCCATCTATTTGAGGAATTGAGGAAGAACATCCTCAGTGCATGGTAGATGCTCTAAAGTATTGGTGCTAGTGCCAAGGAATTCAAACACCCATTAGAAAGTCTTTTGTGTCTGTGTAATCTGTTTTTTTTACTGTAAAGGTGATTCTTCTATATGTTCTAAATTACGTATATTTGGGCAGGTTTCTTTGATATTCAATATGCTTACAGATGTTCATAATAGTGTTAATGTTCAAAATGTGGCAGCATTTAAGCCACAGCAATGCAAATACAATTCCTCAGGAAAACATTCCTAAAACTAAATGAAACCAAACCAAAGTCAAGAAAGCTCATTCCTTTCTTGAAATTTCTTCTGTATAGGTCCGGGCTACTAAATTCTGGCTGTGCAGGGAATGCAAGGCTTTACCCTAGCTGGGATTACCCTTTGGAGAAGCATCACTGCACCTGGGATACTTGAAAAGTTAAGTTCTGAGAATGACAGAAGTCATCCTTCACATCTTGGATGCTGAACCATTTCCCAGGCAGGCTGGAGAAAGAGAAGTTGCGGAACTTTCTAGTATTTTCATCAGCTTATTCTACCACTTCAAAATACACTCAGTTCTCTGCCCTGATTCTGTCTTACCCTGAGATTCTTTCCCCCTTCAATAGGCGGTGTCACAGACTGTCGACCATTACAAGGGATGCCTGTCGTGTACCTAAAGAGCACATGTATGCAAGAGGTTGCATCCAAACCACCTTTCACAAAGTGAGATCAAAGTTGCACCAACTTTTCTCCAGACAGGGAGTGTCTCCAGCACTGCACTCGGGTGTGTTTGCCTTCTTCCTCTGCCGCAGACATTTAAGGCTAGGTCACTGTTCTTACCTGCAGATGAAAGACTCTGAATGTGCCAGACATAATCAGTTCAGGTATTTTATAGATCTTGCTGGCTATTTCCTTTGATGCCTAATAACTTTTCTGATTCTATTTCCACATAAGGAAAAAATAGAGAGCAATACCACAAAGGATTTGGGATGCTCACCAATAAGAGGAGTGGGATAGATGGACTTTTCTTAACTGATCTGCTTTAGTTGAGATTCAGTTCAAAAGAAAGAAATTAAATTTTTCATCACAACGGAAAGAGGGATAGGGTTCAAATAAAAAAAAAATAAGTGCAGTTATAAAGAAAATATTTTTGCTCTGGGAAGGAAGGAACAAAATGTTCAACTAAAAAGTGGTAAAAAATTTTGGCATAATCAAGGAAAGGTGGATAAAATTTCAAACATATCCAATCTCAAAATCAAATTTAAGGGTGAAGTGAAAGATGGGAGCCAAGCACAAATCATGGGTGGCAACATTTAAAATTGCCAAAAAGTAAGACAACAGAACAATCAAGACCTTTTTCTCTTTCTGCACCAGCCAACAGGAAGTACAATTACGTCCCATTTTCCTTAAACTGTATGTATATGCATGTATACATACACATATACTCTTCAGTTCTGATGTGAAACATGCTATTCTTTTCATCCACAAGTTCTCATTACTGATCAGTCTTAAAATCTTAGATAAATTCACATTTACATTTATTTCCAAGAAAGTAGCAGATTTACCCTAAGATTTAAGAACCAGGATTAATGTAAAGTCAGCATTGTTTATGGAGCAGCTCCTCCTGCCACTGATGTCAATGGAAATATATCCAGTGCTGGTGCTAGATGTGATGTGCCTTCTATAAACCATTGAACCAGAAGCTGGAAATGAAGCTGTAAAGTGTGCCACTACACCTGTTCCTGAGCCTATGCCCAGCTTCTATTCCTCCCTTTCCCCAGAGGTTATTGCTCCAAAATCTACTCACACAATAGTCTTTCTAATGTAGCTGTAAAAAAAATATAGATTCACTTGGATACTTTTGATCCATTAATTTTTTTAACCCCAGTCATTTTTTCCCTTCTCCAATAATAAAAGAGCAAATAAGCAAAAGACAGCAGCATAAGGACTGAGGGAAATGGATGAAGATCATTGAGCTCAGCTGTGATCAGAACTGCCTCTCTGATTGCAACCTGAATATAGACCCATTCATTGCAACCTGAATATTAACCCATCCATTCCTTCCCTGACCAAAATATGCCCGTATCAAACATAATAAAGTAAAGCTAAGAAGAACCTCAGTCTGAGCTAGAGATTTAAACTACTAGAAAACTGGAAAATCTTCCACATCATATTTCTCATTCCTAAATGGTAAAGGAATTTATACTCATCCTAAAAAATCATTATATACGTGTTACACAAAAGCAGAGCCACTGCTATCCCCACAGCCAGAGCTAATTATGCATTGCTAGGAGGCAGTCCTAGAACCACTTTTAAGAAGTTGCTCTCTTTATGCACAGACTCAGTGTGGTCAATCTCATTTAGGGATGGAAAACAAGAGCCAATCTAGCAGAGACGGGCAAATGAAGCTTGTGGTGTTTTCAGGCCATGATTACTTGTGCCTGTAGGCAATTTCCACTGTAAGGAGTTTTAAACAGAATAAGTACACCAACAAGCAAAGAACTAGCGAGGACACAATGATGGATATGTGTCTCTTTCATACGACTCACTAAATCATAGTAACTGGCTGTTCCAGCATATTTCAGGGAATGATGCGCTTCAACACAGGTTTGTTAGATTAGTGGTTTCCTTTACAAACTTATTTCACTCTTCAGTAGAAAGAAGATACTTTATGAAAGATATCCATCATTTATGTTCATTTTCAAGTAGGGTACAGGACGGTAAAAGCTGCCTTCCTATCTCCTGAAGGATGGAGCTCAAAGCACATGTTTCCAAACAGGTACAAACACTGTACAACAGTAAGGAAAAATGGGAGAGTAGGTTCCAGTAGTATTTTCTTGCACTATTCATCAATTCATCAATGCTTCATGCTGTCCAAACCGTATCAGCAGTGGGAGTTGATGGGAGTCGTATTAATGACTCTCGTTAGTTCAGGATTTCATTCATAGCACAGCTGGAGATTTCAGGTAAAAAGCAAGTAAAACAGAACCACATAATCTCAAAGAATTTACTTTGAACATCAGACACAACTCTTATTTTCAAATACGCGTTAACAAAAACAGCATCAGGTGGCCTATTTCCAGCAACTTTACTTGGAAAAGACAAGTTGGAGATTGGGTTTGGAATAAAATACCTTCCAAGAAAGTTCAGAAAAAGTACTTCAAGAAGGGACTCTGTGAAGGAGTGTGCAAAGTTATTTGCAAATGAGTGGGACTAACAGTGGTCAAGGTTATACCTGCAGGCTGCCCTTGTGTCTATATGAATTCAGGATGAATGTTTTCTCTGAAAAACTTTTATTTTCCAATATGCACATTTTTTTCAACCTAGGGATATTTTCAGAACAGATAGTATCAGTTCTAATCTCCTTGTCATATTTCTGCTCCACTTGTAATTTAATGAGGGTCAGAGATAGTTCTTTGCCAGTACCATGCGTTCCTTCAAAGATTCCACCTCCACATCCGTTCTTCTGCATAAATCTATCTGCTAAATTATTGGCTGAAGTTCAACAGAGTATATACAGTTCCCCAGTTAACCCATCAATTAATGATGGCCAATTGGTGACCCTAATGTGCTTTGTGGATAAAAAGCTCCAAAATTTTTCAGATCTGAGAAAAAGGGAGGGAACACAACTGTGTTTGTACCCACATGGAATAATATTAATAATCTTCCAGCTGTGAATAACCATACATTTTCAGATCACTGTGAACATATGAGCCTTTTACAATTATATACACTTATTACATATAACTAGTGCAAATTTCTGTATGGTAAAGCACCAGCCAATTAGTTGCCATCCAAAATTAATCCTCCTTTCTCTCTCACCCAGTTAGCCTTGAGTGAGGTTGGTGCATACTTGAATTCTCGTGTGATTCTTGATTACACTGTAGAATATGATCAAAAGGCTCCATTTGAATGTGAATGAGTTCATTTCTTGCTGTACTTGATGGCAATTTACTTAAATATGATACTCCACAGGAGAATTTGTTCAAAGTTACGTCACAACAAACAGTTTATCATTTCCATGTGCAATATTTAGAAATATTGCCTCTTGAAATCCTTAAAAAAAACACCCAACAAAACAGCAGAAGACAATGCCAAGAGGAAAAAGGAAAGCACTAGTGTGACCATAGTCTTCATTATCAGTGTGGAGTAAAATGTCTAAGCCTTAAATTAATAATGCGATTACCTCTAGCCCAATAATGAGCAGCCTTCTAGTCTGAGAGAGCACAGAGGTAATGTCATTGATAGCATGAAGTATTAAGAATTCTTCCAGCCTGGTTACATTCCATGCAACAATATCATCTATCTGAGCGACTAAATTCTCTCATACCTGATGACTTCCATGAAGGCTTGCAGTCTGCAGGCACAAACCTAGGAATTATTGTCCAATACCTGGCAAATTCAAACTATTATGGTGAAAAAGCTTCATGCAACTAGATTGTCACAGATAAGCAGCTCAGGAATAATGACAAATACACTACAGAAGATAAATGCTATAAAATACTGGAGTTTTGATCACTAATTGTCAGCTCTCTACTAATTCTCCCACACTTCTCACTCATTAATAGAATCATCCTTCACTGCAAATAAAGCCACAGGAAGAATATTGGAGTTATAATATTCCACTGGTCTAGACTACATTCATAGCACAACTTTTGCCCCTGGCTTAACTGACTATAAGCCTAGATAGATACATATCTCATTTAGCATAAAGAAGACAGTGAGTCTCAATTCACAATGACATTTTCTTTCCTATATCCATATTTCTTAAAAGAAGATTTCTATCTAGTTGATGCTTCACTCTCAGTTAGCAGTACAGAAAAGGAAAGATGAATTAGTTCAGTACTGTTCAAGGCTACCCAAACCATCTTACTATCTTTAGATGAACCTACCCAGCTCATCTGAACTGGTGATTTTAATCTTGAAAAAAGGAATATGAAGAGCACTATCTTATTATCAGGTTCAGACAAGTTCTTTCTCTGAAACAACTGTCTCGAGTACTCCACAGTGGTTCCCAAATTGTTTGTTTTCCTCTGTCTGACTGGCAAAGAAAGAGAAGGTGCAAAGCACCATTTTGTTATTGCCTCTCTTCTCTCCTTGCTGGTAGAGAAGAAAAGCTGGTGTATGTAGCAGCACGGGACTGTGTTGTTTGTAGCTCTAAATATAAAATAGATTGAATAAGGTAGTGTTTCTTCAGCAGAATAAGAAGAGCACAGACCATTTACTCTTTTCTTTGTGGCACAGCTCCTAAGGCAGAGCAATGCTACGACAGCTCTTACTCAGTAGTTTTGACTGAGGTTTGAAGTACCAAAAAGAAAAAGTCCTTCATAAGGGAAATTAGAAGAATAAATAAGAATTAAGGATAAAGATGCAATTAGTTACAATTTTGGATAGTTAAATAATGAGAATGTGAATAAAGCCCTTTTGAGTCAGAGTAGAGGTCTCTCTTTTGGTGTCAGAGACAACTGAACTGTGAGTCTGGCACATATATGCCTTGTACATCTTCAGCATCCACAGCTGCTATTAGAGCTCTTAGAGCTAGACTGCTCACTAGGTTTCTGTTTACCAGTATATTGCCCATGATTTTGTCTAATTCTTTGGAACCTACTAATACTGTTTGCTTCCAAGCTTCTTATGTCAGCAAGCTCCAGAAGGCGAGTTAGTCTGTAGTGACAAAAATCCTTTGTGTAGTTGAAAATTTCTCAGTTGCTGAGGGACCTTGAGCTTTTGCCTGTCTTTTTAACAATAATCATCTGTACTGTCAGAAATCTAAGGATGTGTCTAAAGATACCACCTGATCAGGTACTTCCTGTTGACTGATAGTGGTGTTCAGCTGATGAGAAAAGGCAAGGGCAATAACCATGAGCACCCAGACAACCAAGATTTGTCTCCCACTGCCCTCACTGGAGACACCGGAGACACCATGAGGTAAATTAAGGTTGGAGTATCAGATCAGAGTTTCAGCTTAAACTCCCAATTTCCTGGCTTTTTGTGGGTTTTGGGCAGACCCTTAATGTTACTTTAATGTAGGGGGTTTCTTGTGGTTTAATATTTCTAAAGTCAGTAAATTATTTCCAGCATATGTAAAAAAGACAAATTTCTCATGTGGTTAGTAACCACAAAGCAAAACAAGAAACAAAAATACTCAAGAGAAGGGTTCTTGAGAAAAGGTTATAGAGCTTTAAACCTCCCTTTTGATGTTACACACAGAAAAAGAAAGTTTGGTACAAGACAGATGATTAATACCTTTACAAAGCATAGTAGCAAATAAGCACAACCTGTGTCCACCATCTCTGCAGATCTGTACAAAACCCTTTTTGTCTGCTGTGTTACCAAACACTCTAAAAAAATGTCCCCACTCTCTTATATTCGTCCCATAAAAACTAACTACTGAGTAATAAATGTATCCTACCTTGTGAGGAGAGGTCCCAAACTGGCAAGCGATGAAGAAAATGTTGCATCAAAAAATGGTTCGTTTCCACTAATGAATGATTAATTTTACTTAGCCTTTCCCATGGAGGGGAAAGACAGGTGAGCTGATGCCTGAAATTGCAGTAGAATTGTTGCTACAGTTGAGTGGAGAGAAACTGTGAAGATCTGACTGATATTTTCAGATAAAAACCATAAGGCTTAGGAAATCACAATCAGTGTGGCTGGACAGCAGCTTCATTATTGCAGGTCAGTCTCCTCCAGTAACTGTTTTAACTACAAGGCTTGAAAGCACCGGTTATAGCTCTTGTGGGACAGATGACCACACAGGCATTAGGATTACAGGACCTGTGGAGTCCCTTCTACAGCAGTGATGTGCCCCCTGATGCCTACTGTGCACCCCACACAAAACCAGAGGGTCGTTACTCTGCAGGTCCACAAGGCTTGGCTAGCTGAATTGGGGCAGGTGGCCTTGGCAAGCCTCCTACTCATGTCTCTAAGCCAGGCTTGTGCAATGAAAAGAAACTACCATTGGTTCACCATAGCCCCAGGGAAGAGCTTATTTTGATGGGAATAGCAAAGTTTCTGTTTTCATAATTGTGAACATTTGGGTAAAAAATTAGGTGTTGAGAAAACAACAGTTTTTTGAGAAGTAAGATATTTTGACAGTACTGACAGTCAGATATATTGAGGATTGTTCATACTAGCTTTGTTCTCAGCACCATTTAAAAGCGCTGGCTGCATCACTGGCAGAATTCATCCATGAGTGCTAAGGGAGTTGGTGGACGCTATGGCAAGGTCACTCACAATCATCTTTGAAAGGTCATGGAGATCAGGAGATCAGGAGAGGTACTTGAGGACTGGAAGAAAGAAAATGTCATCTCAGTCTTGAAAAAGGGCAAGAAGGAGGACACAAGGAACTACTGGACAGTCAGCCTCACCTTAATCCCTGGAAAGGTGATGGAGCACCTCATTCTGGAGGCCATCTCTATCCACATGGATGACAAGAAGGTGATCAGGAGTAATCAGCAGGGACTCACTAAACGTAAATCATGCTTGTTCAACCCGATTGACTTCTATGATGAAACAACTACCTGGATGGATATGCAGAGAGCAGTGAGTATTGTCTACCTCAACTTCAGCAAGGTTTTTGACACTGTCTCTCACAACATCCTCTTAGGGAGTGTGGACAGGACGAGTGGACAGTGAAGTGGTTTGAGAACTGGCTGAACAGCAAATCTCAGAGAGCTGTAATCAATGACACAGGGTCTAGTTGGAGGCCTGTCACTTGTGGTGTCCGCCAAGGTTCAATGCTGGGCCAAATATTGCTGAACTTACTCATCAAGGACTTGGATGAAGAGGTAGTGTACCTCCTCAGCAAGTTCAATGATGACACAAACTACAGGAGAGGAAATTAATTTGCTTGTCTTTCTCAAAATATTTTCACTATAGTTTCTGGGATACTGTGGAAGGAAATGCTAGTAGTTCAATGACATCTTCAGGAGCAACTTTACAGGCTTCTCACTCCAGAAATATAATCATAAATTAAAGGAGAGGTAAGAATGGAGAAAGAGATTGTTTACACTGTTCTCCCATGCATTCAGTTGGACCTGAATGAAATAAAGTGCTGTGTATTAGAAGTTAAGAAAGCTGCACATTGCCTTGAGACTGTGATTCTTCTCTTCACAGTACAGCTATGCTTGACCGTAACAGTGGCGATGAGAAGAAGAGGTTTAAAACTGAAAAACAGAAAATAAGGTTGCTGAAGTCTCAAATAAACACCAACCCATGTGACTACAGCTTTTGAGAGGGATGTTCTTCTGTTAATACAGCTGTGAAATCTATAGTCTGCATTGGAAAAGGCAAACATTAGATTTGATGAGCCTGCAAAATGTCCAGGCTAGAAAGTTACTTAGGTGTTATTTCATTGAATTATTGAAGATTTCCCAAGAGAAACTGATAAATTGATTAAAAATTGACAGATAATTTAAAATTCATTTAATGGACAATTAGGTCCAATGTTATAACTTGCTGGCCGTATTCTTCTTTTGCTGGAAAACAGTTAAAAAGTCACAGTCACCCTTGCTACATCACAGTTTGCAGAAATTATTCACTTCACGATATGAGTGGAAGAGGTGTTATTACTGCCAAGCACATGGTGCAAAATCGACTCAATGAATCACATTCTGCTTTGTGAATCCCTTTTCTTCTGTGACACTGGAATTCTGTTCTTCCTGGTCAAAAGCCTACCATTCTTGCCAGCATTGATACCTCTCCTTTTTAAACAAGAATTACTACTGGCAGCTCTGGGATCCCAACTCTGAGTAACTCCTTACTTCACTAATGGCTTCCTTTGCTTTAGTGGGACAATTTTTAGGGTGACATGCTACTCAATGTGAGGAAAAGGGTCAGTGCTTACCTAGTAAGCATAGCATTCAGCTTGACTGTTCCCATAAAAATCTGAGTATAAAAGTCCATACTTCCTTGGGAGCATTAGGTTATATTTAATTTACAAGCAATACAGATAATGATAACCTTAACAGAGTCTTAAAAGACTGAAAATTTGTCTTTAAATTAAATAAATAAATAAATATTTCAGATTTTCAGGCAACATGTTTACTATTGCTAAAGTAATATTAATATTACAGTTTACCCAGTCCCTGTAATGATGGCAAATTAAAAGCAAATATTCAGAATGTCAGTCACACTCTTCTCCATGGTCTATGAGCATCTATTAAGACTGGCTGGTTTAAATCATCTTCATATATTACACCAGGGGGATTATAACCAATAGTGTAAGTGTATATGTATTCCATAGAGATGTAATTATATGCAGTTAAATGATGTGGTATGCATAATGCTACACATTGAATTAAAGAATTAAATATGTTGTACTTAGGTAACACCTTCCATTTGATATACTCAGAATATTTAGAGGTTAATGAAGTAATCCTCCTACAGGCCTATAAAGTGGGCAAGTATTATTAATCTCTAAGAACTTGTATTCTGCAGGAAGTATAGGACACAACTTTGAAAAAGCTTTTTTTCCTGGCTGATGTTAACTGCTTTCTCTGCCATTGTAGGGCATAAAACATACATAACCTTATATATATCTGGTGTATACTGACATTCATTTGGAATGTCCACATTACTTGGCAATGCGCATGAATAAGGTAAAAGATCAAAAATTAACACAAGCATATCCTTTATGCTACATTCTGCCATGGAGTAAATATTGGGGTGGAGGAAAGGAAGGGGTTAACAGTCCATGAGGAGAAAAAAAAAAGAGTTAATTTTTTTAGCCTAAGAGACTAACAAAGGCCCTGTAAAGCCAAAACCTTCTAGCTACCCTGCCTCCAGCTGCATAAGTATCCATGGAACAGAAAGGTGATAACCAATTAGTAACCAGGCAGTAACCAATGTCCTTTCCAGATAGGCATAACTGTTCAAACACCTGCTATTCACGACCTGTGGATACCAGAGGAAGGTGGTGTATTTGGACAAAAAAAATGAAAAGTATATTTTACCCTCATTTGACCTAAATTTAACTCTGCTTCAGGATTGGTTTTTTTTAGAAGTCTGTTTCATGAGCTGTTCTGCATTGAGATTAAAGAAAAAGGGAAGGCAGATGAAGAAGAGATTTATTTCACATATAAAGTCAGGAATAAATCATCCTAGAGACAGACCGGTGACCAAAGAGTTGATGAGATCAACAGAGGGAATAAACAAAGGTGGAGGGTGGAGTGTTCGAATATACAACTGTAGACAAATAGGCTGTAATTTAAATTTAATGTATATTGGTTTAGGCACCTTATATAGTTATAGGTACCTTGCATATTTATTCTTCTTAATTAAAATAATGAAAGCAATGGCATGGATGTGTGTTTTCATTTCAGTAGATTCTGATATATGTCACCAGAAACAGTGCTTATCATGTTTAGAACCGTCACTGCTTAGATCTGAAATGAAGTCAAGTCTTGCTAAAAGAGTCATGTGTGACAATAGTAGAAGGGACTTCTCAGTCTGTTCCATTTCAGTCCCCTACCTTTGTCGGCTTGAATTTCCCTTTATCTAAAATGTAGTTTGGGATATACTAAAATAACACAGCAGTAGACTAGGGCATTGCCCCCAGAATTGAATTGAAGGACTCCTACAGAGTTGATCCTGCTAGATAAGGCCTTATAGGGAGCATTCCTCTGCCTGACATTTCTAATGATTGATATATTGAAGCCTGACATTGGTAATGATTAATATATTGAAGATATCTTTAAAATTGAGGATTTCCTTTTTGTTTCTTTAGAAAAATATTTGGGATTTTTTTCTCTCTTCCCGTATCTGCATATGCAAATGGAGAAAATTCACTTCAGTCAGCAAGAAACTTATCAATGCAAATATTCTTTTTGCTGTTTACCACACACACACACACACAAAAGATAAACACATGTTTTTCCCTGCATATAGATATTTAACACCACCCTTTCATTAAGTGGGGTGCAAATAATCACTTCCTTGATCACTGACCTATGATATGCTAGTTTTAGAAACTATCAGCATTAAGTACAGTTTCAGGGTGTTATGCTACCTTTTGGTGGGGACACTGTCTTGACCAGTAAATATGAAAGTATGTTGTTGAATTTCTTCCAAATGCCAATACACAGTATCACGGTTTTGGTGTTGTAAGTGCTCCCATATGTTGCAGTAATAATTAATTTTTATTGAATTTTTGGCCTGGCTCCTAAAGATGAATATCCTTCAGATGCTAAACATTTGATAGGTTTAAAGTTTGGGGAAGTTTCTTTTCATTCCATGGAAAATATGCATGCAGCAGGACAAAGGCAATCTTAGTTTTTTGATATGGTTAGACAACAGAGGAGAGAGGAGTAAGGTTGCCTTTCACTAAAAGAGCAGATTGTCAAAGTGCTGGTGTTACATGTATTAACTTTTCTGTAGGGGTTCTGATTAGGGTTCGGAGAAACAGGATCAGTTCTGCATAAAAAATAAAAAAATTGCTTTTGATCCATTTATCATCCACAGGAAGCAAATGGACTTGTAAATTGAAATAATCTACATGCAAGTAGAGGGGTTTATTTTCCTATTCCCATTAACCTTACACATGAGAAACAAGTATTATTTGAGAATTTTCAGATAAATGCTGACAACCATACACCAAACACTGCTAATTTTGTATTCAGAAAAAATTCTTAAAA
>NW_020884880.1:9252779-9257505 GCF_003945725.1 Corapipo altera
GAGGAAGTGATGAGATGACACTTGTCATTGCAATGCTAACTCTAACTTGTTGATAGTTCTTTCCCCACCTAGTACTAGCCAAGTTCAATGTTAATTTTTTGCTGATGCATTCAGTTTGGGAGGAGGGGCTCTTTCAATTTCAGATGAAAAACTGTCTCTTAGTGAGATCAAACATTTGAGTCCACCTGCCAAGAAATGTAGGGAAGAAGTCAACACATAGTGAATTTTGATCTATTTTTGTTTTTATTTCCTGCTGTTCATGAGAACCAGGAATGCAGATCAGGCTCCACCATCCATCGAGAGGCATGTGTTAGCAAGGCTTCCGCTACTTTTTGGAGAACACCCATCCCCTTGCAGCTTTTGGGCAAACCTTTTGTTCTCTGTGGGCCTTGGGTAATTTTTCTGTGACTCATCTCTGGCAAGGGAATCCCAAGCCTGTTAGAGTAGCCTGGGAGAGTTCATGGTGATTTATGTGCTCTGAAGATGAATGCCCCCCATTTTCCTGTCTCAAATTCTCACTCCATAGTTGCCCTCTGTTCAGAGAAATCTCTGAAAAGCCTTGTAGCAGAAGGATCTCCAGAGTCTCCTGATGATTCAGGTGGTCAAATGACAAGCAGGGCACAGAAGATAGATAAGCTGACTGAAATGCAAACTAAGACAGTCTGAAGAAAGGATTTGGTGAGAGAAAACTGTCCTGCATTCCTCTGGATGGATAGGACAGATTCAATGTTGCACATCAATGGATAGCCTGGATGCTGGAAGGAGACAGAAACTATTGTAGAAACCATTTGAACCATTGGCAAAGCTCATAAATGGGTTCCTTACTGGGCTTGCATGCCACCTTATTACCCCAGAGCAGCTGTTTTAAAGAGCAGGCATAAACTCACCCTGGCTATTGCAAGCACGTTTTATGCAAGGTGAAAGGTTTGGCATCTGGAAGTGTCAGAAAGGAACCTTGTGCCATAAATCACACCAGAAAGCAGTCAAATTTGACAAGTCCCTTGAGATCACTTATATTTTCACCCCTAAATTCCAATATCAAAGAGCAGCCCTTTAAGCTGTAAACTCTTATAATACACTACATCTGACATAAGAAGATGCATTAGTGGGGAGTTGAATGGCAGGAGCCTCCTTGACACCTAAGGACTGCTCACAGACAAGGGCTGACACACACAGGGCTGCATGAACTCTCTGGCTCCACGCCCTACTCCAAGCATGAAGAGGCTTTGCCTTCACTCAGATGCAAAATCGTTTTCCCCTCCATCTCTCCCTTTCAACCGCCCAGTTCCTAGAAGTGGAACCAACTGAGAGCAGAGCCAGGTGCTCCTGGGCGTGAGTTCCCTGCTCTGCACTCAGGACTGTCCAGGGGCTAAGCCCAGCATGGATAATCAGACATCTCATGTTTCATTCTTAAAGGATAAGGGAAACGGGTTTAGTCACTATTTCCTCAGTATCTAGCATTTTTTCTCTGATCAGAAAAGAAAATACTGTGGCACTTCTGCTCTTGGGATAGTCACCAATGGTAGTGAACTCACTCCATATATTTTTTTCCTGCTGAAATGCATCCATAAATAAAACAAGCCCCCATAAAACAGCAGGAAAAATCCACTCCCAGTGAGACTCCTTGGAGGCAGTGGGAGCGGATGACAGTGAACGAAAGGTGGGGATAAGAAGCTGCCCCCCTGCTTGCTCACACAGACAGCTGTCTCTGACCAGTTCACTTCTCCTGATGATTTATGAAGCCCTTTGATCAGAATCGAGTTTTAATTGCCTGAACTGCAGAATCTGACACGTGCTTCATCAAGTCAAAAGCTGAACCTCTTCCCAATGCTCTGCTTCTCTCTTCTCTTCCTTGGATCCAAGCCCTGTAGGATTTTAGAAATCCACCTAACTCCATCTTTCAACTAGATATCAGCTCAATAGTTGACAGAGGAAGTAAGAAAAGAAAGAAAGAAAAAACCCCAAACACTTCTCTGTCTGAAGTACTCTCGAGTTCCCCAACCCATCTACCCCAAGGTCTCAAAAAGAGGGCCCAGGAAGGGAAAGAGGGGAAAAATCCTCTTGGTGGGGCTCCTACAGACAGAGACTGCGGGCGAGCCCCCCTGGTGGGGACAAATGCCGCTGGAACCCTCTCAGTGGGATCAGACTCTGGGGAAGCCCTCCCGCCATAGAAGTACCCCATCCACCAGAGCCGGGTCCCCCGCGGGGAATGGGCTGCCCACCCCTGGCCTGGCCGTCACTGGAGGGAGCGGGTATCATGTTACTGCTGGGCAGGCAGAAGAAAGGAGAGTGTCAGGCTCTGTCACGTATTATTAGTACTATTTCTCCCCATTAAAACCATGCCTCTGAGCAAAGGGGTTTCTTTCATGTTCTCCCCCACCAATACTCTGACAGAACTCCTAAAACTCAGGAATTTTCCGAATCAAAGACTTAATCGTTATCCTTCTGTCCGTTTCCCCCCTCTCTGCCACACACACTATACCCCAAACTGCTTTAACTGTCATTATCCCCAGCACAGATGCCTGTTTAAATTCTTGATTCAAGCTGGAGGACATTTAATAGCTGCCTGGATTAAATATTGCAGACTCCAGCCCAGAATCTCTTTGAAAATGCAGGTCGAGGAACTATGTCTAAATTTGCTGGATGAAAACCGATCTATGATATATGTTTTAAGTTCAGATCTGAGGACCGTGAGGAAGGGGGAAGGGAGTCTGTTCTGGATCTGGTTTATATTGGTGTAAAAACCTTGAAGTTGAAAGGTGTTCCAGGATGCTTAGAGAGGGAGAAAGACAGAAAGTGAGAGGGAGGAGGAAAGGATGAAAGGAGGAAAGGAGGAAGGTAAGGATGAAAGGAAAGGAGCAAGGAAAGGAGGAAGAAAAGAAGGAAGGAAAGAAGGAGAGAAGGAGGGAAGGAAGGAAGGAGGGAAGCAAGGAAGCAAGAAAGCAAGAAAACAAGAAAGCAAGCAAGCAAGAAAAACTCGTTAATTTGCTAATCTTTCTACATGAGAAGTGGATATATTTTCCATTGCAAATAATTAAATATGAAGCACGGCAAAGCACTTTGAAAGTGCTGAGGTTCTGTGGAAGAATTAGCCGCCTGTTTGAAATTAACACTAATTTGGCTCTTACATCAACAACCCCTTCGTAGACAGCATCCCGCTCAGTCACTAAACATATTTGATAGCTCCAGGGTTCAGAAGTGAGTGTGCATGTGTGTGTTTGTGCCTGTGTGTCCAGAATATGTGCACTTATACATGTGAAGAAAAACTTTATATCTTCTCAAATTGTGACACAAAGGTGAAAACTACTTTCCCATTGTTTTCTAAATTGCTTTAAAGAATACAATACAAATCGGCATTTGCTGAAAATTGTGATATCTGCTGAGTATCCCAAGTCCATCGTTTATAACATCGATAGAAAAGAAAACAAACAACAACAACAACAAAAAGGACTCCACTCCTTTAAGTAAAAGGACTCCTTTATTTAAAAAAAACTTTGAACGTTTTTACAAGATCAAGTGATTGGGACTCAAAGGCAATAAATCTAGATTAAGAATCCCTAGGGATTTTTAGATTGATGCTATAGATTATTGGTAGCACCTCGGTCTATGAATCTGTGTTATATATGCCTGCATTGTCATTTTCAAAACTAATGTGCTTAATATCAGTCTTTTTGCCTTTGAAAACACTTGCGTAAAAAGAAAAGTAATGACTGAATTAGTTTCTGTCTGGCAAAGTTCAGTGAGAACTTTTCTATTATTTAATACAGGTACCTATTATAAAAGCCTCCACCGCAGTTCAAAATTAACATATCAAACCCACTTGTAGAAGTAGATGTGCAGAAATAAGCGAGACATATCTACAGCTCATCGAAATGATCTGTGAATGAAACACAGTCAGGTGTTTGCAGAAGTCCGAGAGTCCTCGGCTCCAGGGGGGGTCTTTTCCTTGTCCGTCCCTGACCTAATGGCTGAGGGGCTGGCAGAGGGACAACTTTCCGCCCCGCCACCTGCCAGAGTGCCTCAGCACTGATAACGGCGGGCAGCAAGGATGTAACACGAGCAATAGATTTTACACTAAAATACCAGCAATAACCTTACAAAAGGAATAAAACCCACCCCGGAACGCAGGGCTGGTAGCTACAGAGGGACTGGCTACCCCTCGCTGCGAACGTCAAACTGAGGACAACTTTTAATTTCCTAGAGAGCCGCGGCACTGCCGCCCTCCCCGCGCCGGGGCCGGGCCGGGCAGGGCAAGGGGTCCCTCCGCCCGCGGACCCCGCTCCCCGGCGGTGGGCGAGGGGCCGGGAGCGCCGGGCAGAGTCGGGCGGTGCCGCCTGCCTTCTCCGCGCCCGGAGGGCTCGGAGTTGCCAGCCCAGGCTCTCCTCTGCTCCTCTTAGCAGCCTCTACCACCTTCAAACAGAAAGCAATTGATTAGTTTCAGTTTCTCCTCCCAGAAGAGATCCGATACTTTCCTTGGGATCAAACACACCCGAGACTAAAGGAGGGGGCAAACGCCAGGAAAGAGGAAAAGAGAGAGAGAAAGAAAGAGAGAGAAAGAGATGAAGAGTGAGAAAGAGAGAAAGAGTGAGAAAGAGAGAAAGAGAAAGAGAAAGAGAAAGAGAAAGAGAAAGAGAAAGAGAAAGAGAGAAAAAGAGAGAAAAAGAGAGAGAAAGAAAGAAAAAGAAAGAAAGAAAGAAAGAAAGAAAGAAAGAAAGAAAGAAAGAAA
>NW_020884880.1:9257515-9457496 GCF_003945725.1 Corapipo altera
AAAGAAAGAAAGAAAGAAAGAAAGAAAGAAAGAAAGAAAGAAAGAAAAAGAAAAATAAAGAGGCGGAGGGGGAGAGGGAGAAAGAAAGATAAAAAGAAAGTAAGAAAATGGAAAAGAAGAAAGAAGGAAGGAAGGAAGGAAGGAAGGAAGGAAGGAAGGAAATTTAACTAGGTTGACTGGAAGAGGATAATAAGTTTGAACGGCTGCTTTTTTTACAAACAAGCAAATAAAGCAATTTAAGTAGAACCTACGTAGTTCATATCTGTGTGCAAATACGCATATAGAAAAAAGCAAAAATGATCTGCGCTTGAATTTCTGTGGACCTTTCTCTTCCCAGTGTTTACAAGGCGGGGCTCCATTTGCAAGTTGCACATCTGTTCACTTCACGTGACATTTTCATAAAAACTCTAACATCTGGTCAAAATAAACCTCCTTCAGGTACCTGCTTAACTTTTCACATGTCAAAATCCCTTCCCTGCTGAAGCTGTCCTTTCCCCCACGGCTGCAGCCGTATCTGGTGCTCCTTTCTTGACTGCTTGTTTAATGACTCTGCCTCGTCCCGAACAGAACAAAGCAACCCTAAACTTTCAGGGGCGACCCCGACCCTTCCCAAGAGCATCATTCCCCCTCTCGCCCCCTCCCATCTCCAGTTTTCCCCACATTAGGAGGACAGAATGTGTGCCCTTCACCACCGCACGATTTTGCGGCGGGATTTCTGCATCCCAGCCAACAGGGTCTGCGGTCCCCCCTCCAAGCGAACTCGCAGTCCTGCTCGGGCTAATATTTTGCTCCGAAAACCAAATGATCAGCACCTAATTCTCACAAATCTATTTGTTATTTTTTCTGCTATTATTAATTGCTGGTGTTAATCATTGTAGCCGTCTTGATGTTAGCATGGTTCATCTGGATTATTTTGCAGTGAAACACGTCCTCTTTTGCATGTGTCCATACGGTGAAAAAGAGGTTTTCTGTAAAGCTTCTGTAAATTTGATATCATCTCTTTATGAAAAGGGTGGGGAAGTGTCTGCTACCCAAGATGAGACGACTACCTAAATAAGAGGAGTGTAAGTGTTCCTGAGAGGGCGGGAGAGACAGGGAATTACTGAGAGAACGGACAATCATTCCCCGATCCTAGTATTTTAGTTTTGTTTTGCGTTTTATTTCGGATATTTAGACGAGCGTTACCATCATCATTATGTTTCCGGAGCTTTATTGTTCTTGCTCTGTAACACCCTTCCAAGCCTTCCGCAATCTCGATCACTTGGTTCTTATAAATGGCCGGCTTGTTTTCTTTTAAAAAAGAAAAGGGGGACTTTTGTGCAAGTGATTTTAACCTGCTCCACCTTCAAGTGACCTGCCAAATGCTCCTTCTTACTTTATAGACATCTGGGAATTCCATACATGCCTTAAACTCCAATTACACACCTTCTTCAAAGGACACGTGCTTTGATTTGCCAAGAACATTAAGTGGACTGAAGTCGAAAGAAGCTGGTGCAGAAGTTAATGTAAAATACATCCTGTACCATGTTTACTGCGGGCAGGTTATGTGTGCAGTAAATAAAATAAGTCTCAGTGGGATGCGGATGTGTGTCCCTCTTTTTTTTCATTTTAGCCTCCCGGATCCCTCTACGGAGTAGACTGGACTTGCCGTCACCACCACCACCACCCTCTTCCTAAAGATGCTAATTTACGGTGGGAGCGCTCCCGCTCTCCCAGTGGGTCCCCTGCCTGCCGGAGAGGGACAGGTGAAGGGAGCAGCGTGTGAATGGAGTGGAAGCAGCCCCCGAGCGCGGCTGTGGGAGCACCCGCGCCAGCAGTCGAGCCCATTCCCGGGAAAGGCTCCCGGAGACGCAGAGTCCCGCAGTGGCTCCACCCGGGCGGCAGGTGCCCGAGCTGCCAGTGCCGCAGGTGAGCCCTTCTCCTCCTGCTCTTTTACATCACTTTTGTGCCACTCCCCGCTCCCTCCGTTTCCCCTTACATCCCCACCGCCCGTTTGTTTGTTTTCCTTAAAATTACAGATGCAGGGAAAACCGCCTGACATCATGGGAGCGGGACAAGCGCGCACTTTGAAGGGCTCCTGGGCAGGACTTCAAGTGAAATCATACGCCGGAGCGGAATCCGATACCGGCTTGGATAAAGCAGCGGGGCGGCCCCTGCCAAACCCAGGAATGCGCGAGGGCCCGGGGCCGGCGCCCCCCGCCCGCCGCCCCGCAGGAGGCGCAGCGCCGGCACCGCCGCTCCGAGCCCCGCCAGATCCGCCGTGGACGCGGCGCTGCGACGGGGCTGCTGCGCGGGCCCCGGACCGCTTCTGATTCTTAGAATAAACGGGACAGACTGATGGCTCGGAGAAAGAAGTGAAATCAATCAGGATTTCCAAAGGCAGAGTTAATTTTCCGATTGCAAGAGTGTTAAAAATTCCCAGAAGGCAAATTAATATACACATTATTTCTTTTTTCCTTCAGTAAGCCTGACGCTGACTTAATCGCTTTTGGCTTTAGCACTAGGAGCACCAGGCCTCTGCAGTCCCCAGTTCCAGTCCAGGAAAGGGTACGCTTGTATTTTTAAAAAGGATTTATCTCCTTTTAATGATTTTTTTTTTTTTAATTAAGCAAGGCTAGCACTTGGTAGCCGGGAAAGCGCACCGGCTGACTGCCTGGTGCCCGGGAGTGCTGCGGCACCGGCAGGGTCTCGGCCGGAGGGACACAGGGGTGGAGGCTGGGAGACCTGCCAGTGGCATGAGCCCCACGGACAGGAATTGGGGATTTTTTTCTCTCGGGTGTTCAGCTTGCTGCAAACGTTTCGCACCGTCTGGGTCAGGGGCCTCTTGCTGGTTGCAACAGGGTCAATCAGGCTTAACTCCATCAAGTGGGGTTGCTCCGGATTTTTAAGGGAGAGCAGTTGGGTTCGTGGTTTTTGAAGTGCATTTGATTCCTCATTCATATTTCGCAGGAATCCCCTTCCATGAAACGCACCTTCCCCTCAAACCCGAGCAGTTCATCTCGTTTTTGGTTTTTCGTTGGTTTGTTTTTTTTCCCCGAACATGTTTTCTTCCATAAAGTGAGGAGTTCCCCCCCCTCCCCGCTTTCCCCAGTGTGACTTCTCCCCCAAAAGGAACAACTGAAACCTCCCACAACCTCTCAAATCCCTCCAGCCCCACTACCAAAGCCGAGCCGGGTCCCCATGCCTCTCGCTTTCTCTGCAGCCGAGACATTACCTCCTCCTCGTCAGTCGGGCGCATCGGAGCGGGTGTTTGGAGTCGCTGAGCGAGGACCTGCGGGTGCCAGGGTGCCGGGGAAAAGCAGTGGCCCCCCGCGAAATCGCAGCAGCTCTCCCTCCTCTCTATCACGCAGGGCTGCGACCACCAGGGCCCCCATGTAATTTTCAAGTCCTTGCTAATCCGGCAGCGCAAAAAAGCTCTGCAGGCTCTCTACTGTAAACATTGCGCACTGACCTAAAATATGCGCGATATTAAATTCATAATACTATTATGTCAGCAATAGACGGCAATGCGTGGATACGGAAACAAAACCAGCCAGACAATGAAGTCAACTCAACACGGGCTATGCAAACAGGTTCTGCTTTGAGAAAACACCCCATCCTATTTATCCTAGATACTGGCCAAACCCCGGTGGCAGGGTCCCTCTCTCCGCTGAGGACACTGCTCGGCTCTCAGCGCACCCACGCATCCTTCGCTGCCACGGAAGGGCAGGAGGTGCCACTCCACGCGCACCACCAGGCTGCCAAGGGCTGGGAAATGAGCAAGTGACAGCAGAGGTGGAATCAGCTGTCCGGTTATAGAGGTTGAGTTTTGGTTTGGGTTGTTTTGTTGTTTGGGCTTTTTTTTTTTTTTAACAACTTCCCTTTCACCTTCTTTCCAAGCCCTTAGATCTGGAGATTCCCTCTCTCTTGCAACTGAGGTCTCGCCGCATACTGGGACCTTGTGGAGGGTATGGTGAGAAGAAAGAGGGGCAGCATGCCCCCTACACTTAGAAAAGGAGAAGAGGGCGGATTAGCATATCCTCCGTGCTTCGCACAATGAAAATGTGATCGCTAGTATATATATTATATTAAACCCTGGAGAGCAGACCAGTCAAACATCACTTCCACCGGAAAACCCCACTCGCTAGACACTTCCCTGTTTCAATCTCACTTTCTCTTGCTTTGCCTGTGAATGGAAGAATCTCTGTTTAAAACCGATACCTCTTCCTCAGGGATATCAGCAAAAATATCTACACCAGGGGCTGAGGAATGGGATCTGCTCCTGCCTCACATCTGGAGGCAAAACACAGCAGCAAGTGCCAGAGCTCTGCAGCGAAAACTCCACTCCCCGCACAACTCCGCTATGCTTGGTATTAAGACTAAATGGGAGAGGGAGAGAAAGAGAGAAGAGACAACCCTTTCCTCTGCAGATTCAATGAGCTTCAGTGCAGAACAATAAAGCTGTCTCAATAAATAACGTACCTGTGTCTGTCAGTAGCTAGTTTATTTGCTTTTTTCTTCTGATTTGTTTATACTAGTGATCCCTCTCTCTTGGGTGTCTTTACAGCTCAACAAGCAGGTATGCATCTCAAATTCTAACCCTAAGTTCTCAGATAGACAAAACTTTAAGGTTATTAAAATTTCAATCATATTTATTTATTGCAGAAAAATAATATACAATGATATTTACAAAACAATCATAAAAATAGGAATGCATTTAGACACCGGATCTATTTGCATTTTAACATGGGTCATCAATAAATAAATAAAATGTTTATTTTTTCTCAGAGGAAAAATAATAATAATAAAAAAGTTAGGAACCGGGTGTATAACAGCTTGAGCCCAGCTTATTCCCCCCTAAAAAAAAAAAAAAAGTTTTCATCTCTACAGGGATATTTTTGGTTGTCTGGTTGGTTTCATTCAAGAATGAAGAAAGTCCACAATAATGTATTTCCTTTAACCAGTGGCTCATAGGCACGACCTCTTGGGAATGCATGCAAAAAAAAGGGCAAATAAAATAAAAAAAGTTCAATTCCAACATTCTTCGTCAAAAATTAAAAAAAAAAATAATCGAACGATTCAGACTTCTATCAGAATGCAGAGATGTGTGTACTGTACCGACGCCCAAAGGGTAGTCACTGTCCAAAGCCCTTGTCTCTTTCTCTTTCCTTAAGTGCTCCCCACGCCCTGCTTAGAATTTGCATATTGCTCTTCTAATTTCCAAGAAATCCTTGGTACATTTTTTGTTAAACAAGACCAAAAAAAAAATCGTATCCAACTTCAGAGTCTCTAGATTGTCCATTTTCTCCTTCTGTGGGAACAATGTCATCTGCAAAAACCCAGAGAGGGCGGAAAACTCGTTACTTAAATGAAAGATACACACACATCTATCTACACCTCTCTGTCTCTGGAAATACACGTATCGGGCAGGAATGAAGAAGGAAGAACCCGCCGTGCGGTGACCGTGTGACACCCCAGCCCGGCAGCCCGCGGTGTCAGAGCCGAGGGAAGGGACTGCTGGGGCGATAGGAAACGTTCATCGGGCAGCACAACTGACGGACATGGATTCACTTCAAAATACGAGCAGCAGCAGCAGCGGCAGCAGCAGGAGCCATCCCAGCAGCTCTGCTGGCTCCGCAGCGTTTGGTGAAAAAGTGATCTCCGGCCGGCCCCATCTGGCTGGGGCACACCCGCACCGCCGCCGCCTCCCGCCCGCAGCCCACCCCGCCTGCCGCCGGCAGCGCCCGCCACGCGTGGGCCCCGCGGGGCCAGGGGCGCACCTCGGGCCGCGCAGGAGGAGGGACCCGCCGGGCTGGGGGAAGCACCTCCAGAGGCACCTCCAGCCGCCCCGCTCTCCGGCTGGTCCTGGAAGCCAGGCCTCTCCGGACGGGGTGGGGGCCTTGTCGCCCCTCGGCCACGCGTGCCCGGCCCACGGCGCAGCCGGCGGCCTCTCGCCTTCCCCCCTTTCTCCCCGCCGGTTTCGGGGTCCCTGCCTTACCTAGGGCTCCTGCCGGGAGGATGCGGGTGGGGGACACCGCCTGCTAGTGGGATGCGGACATGGACCAGGCGCCCTCCATTCTCCACACCGAGAAGGCGTAGCTGAGCCGCTCGTGGGCCACATAGCTGCAGCTTGCCATCTTGGAGTCCAGCTCGTCGCTCTGTAAGACCTGGTAGAGGAAGTCGATGTACCTGGCCGCCAGCTTGAGGGTCTGAATCTTGCTCAGCTTGTCCGAGGGCAGAGTGGGGATGATCTTCCGCAGTGCGGCGAAGGCTTCGTTCAGCGACTGCGTGCGCTGCCGCTCCCGCACGTTGGCCATGACCCTCTGGGTCTGCAGCTCCTCGTAGGACTGGGGGCTGCCGCCGCCGCTGCTGCTGCCGCCGCCCCCGCCGCCCCCGCCCGCCCCGCACTTCTTGCCCCGCTTGCCTTGGGCCGGGCTGCAGGGCTCGTCCGCGGCCCCGACGGCGCCGCCGGCGCTGCGGCGGCTGGAGCGGCGCTTGCGCCCCCCTCTCTTGTTGTTGGGCAGCTGCTGCCGGTCCGGCTCCTCTTCGCTGTTGCTCAAGCTGTCGTCGGCGGGGGAGACTGGAGAGTTTGACTCGTCCTGCTGCATCATCTCTGGGGGGAGACGCGAGAAGCGGGCCGGGAGGGGGGGGAGGGCAGGGAGAAGAGGGGGGCACCTAACCCGCCAGCTCCCCCTTGATCGGCTGCTTCGCTGGCCTGCGAGAAGAAGGAGGAGGAGGAGGAAGGGAGGGAGGGAGGACCTCACTTTGGGGGGAGGGGGGATGGCATCAGGATCCAAGAGGAAAAAATATGAAAACGCCAACCAAAAAAAAAATCCCTCCCGATCCCTCCTTGGAGCCCCTTCGAAGTGTCTGGGATTGGGAGAAAGTTGAAGACTTGGAGGTTCTTATAGCTCCTGCTGGCGGAAAGTTTGGGGGCAGCAGTGTCATTGGCCTGACGTGGAGAGGAGGGACTTTTGCTGAGTTTTATAGGAAAGTTTCCGCTTCCCCCCCTCCACGCCCTCCCCCAATTATTTTTTTCAAGCCATTCACGAGTGATCTGGCCTCCCCCCCACACACACATACATCCTTACACCAACGTCTTTCTCGGTTTCCCTCTCCGCGGTTTCTCCCTCAGGCTCCTTCGGTTCGCACTCGGCCTTGGAGTGCTGCTGAGGGGCCGGGCCGTTATGGGGGTGCCCGGCACCCCGTGCTCTGCTGCGGAGGGGACAGCGGGGCCGCTTAGTGCCTGCACTGGGTGGGCGACGACCCCGTAGCAGCCGGGGAAGCCCACATCTCTCGGGCTTTCCTCGCCGCAGCGGACACGGCTTGCAGCGAAAAAGAGGAAAGGGAAATTACCCACGGGACAGCATCCAGGCACATCCTAATTTTGTCCCGCTCTAGCACACCCCGCGCTCCCATCACCGAGCGCCCCCGGGGTCTGACTTGCCGAGAGAGTCGTACATCTCTGGTCTGGGGAGAGGTGGAGGCACAGCCTCGTCTTTTTAGGCTGGAGGACTGCGCTTGGAGAAAGCCATATTCAGAGGTGGAAGCAGCGGGAAAATTAAGCACTGGCTTCGTACATACATAAGCATCAGTCCTTGAGCTCGTCTTAAGAGAAACCCGGGAGGTTCTGCGTGCCCAACCTGGCACACAGGGAGATGGAAGGGTGTGCAAACCCTCTCTGCCCACACTCCGTGTCTACTGACCACTCACTTCAGTTCATCCTCCCTCAAGGCGCCAAAGTCCGAGTCACTTCCTGGGAAAGGAGTTTATTTATTTTAATTTCTCTTTTATGTTTAGAGCCAAAGTAATTTCTCCCCAACCCCCGTCTTTGTGCCTCCTTCCCCGCTCGCTGGCAGCACAGAGCAGGTGGTGTGTCTTTTTAACAACAGCTCAGATTCAAACGGGGAACGCCTGGGAGGGAAAGCTAGAAATTACCATCCCTCAGTAAATGGGGTGAAGCACTTTCGCTGCTCCCTGCGCGAGGACAGCACGCCTGCCCTGCCGGCCTGGCAGCCACTGCCTAGACGGGCAGCACCGGGTGTGGGGCAGAGCGGGCAGACCCGGCAGCGCCGTGGATCCCCGACTTGTTTGAGGTGTGAGTGCGGACTGGGAGAACGGAATAGCAGGAGTGAAAAATGTCCTTGTCTGGGACAAAAAAGTCGAGGCTTCTGGAAGAGCGCTGTTATCTTTTCCGGGGAAAAGAGCTGTCACTCCCCCCTGCCTGGGGGCTCCCTGTCCCGGGAGGTGCCACGGGCCAGGACCTCGGCGCGGTGCCGTCGAGGGGCAGCCGGCCCACCGCGGCCGATGGCCCCGGTACCCGCCGCAGCGCCCGTCGGGCACCCGTCGGCGCCGGAGCTGTCCCGACGCTCCTCCGCTCGCTGCTCCCCTGGGCGACCTCTCCTCCTTGGGTCTTCCATCCCGCGGTGTGAGTACATAGCAGTCTGCCCTAAGCCTTATCTTTTGGGAAGCAGCTGGAAACAAGACGGGAGAGAAGAAAGCGACCGAGAAGAAAGCGACCGACTTAGCCGGCAAGGGAAGACATGCCGCCACACAGACCTACAGCGAGCCAGCACAGCTTCCCCGGCTTTCGGCTTGTCCCTGCTGTGTCTGCTGCGACCACAGGCCTCTCTACTCAACACCATGGTTTGTTCGGGGAGCTTCAGGGGTTTCTTTGTGTTGGCTGCAGCTGCTGCCCCCAAGGTAAGAAGAGTTGGCTCTCCTTTCACCTCCTTCTCACCAATAATTTTGTCTCTACCCAAAGCCTCAGTGCTCCTCTGGGGTGTTGAGCAGTGTCATTACAGACCAAAGGCTGGAAACAGTAGTAGTGAACATCTGTAGGTGGCTCTTGGGGGCCTTCCTTCCTTCCTTTCCTCCTTCTTTTCCTTCCTTCCTTTCCTACCTTTCCTTCTTTCCTTCCTTTCCTTCCTTCCTTCCTCTCTCCCTGCCTCACTTCCTCCCCCTGTCTCTCCCATTCTTCTTATGGAAAAAAACGTTGAAGTGCAAAACCAAACCTGGATAACTATCACCTTGCTTGGAACAGGATGCTGCCTGCAAGGAGAGAGAGGCAGTACCTCCTGAGGTGATTCAGCAGGAGGCACCACTTGTCTGTGTCACCTGAACTTTGAGTGGGATGCAGGACGTCACCTGTTTGTCATGGGGCAGGAGGAAGGTGTGTAGAGCAGGGTGTGAGGGAGAGGCAAGGACAGGTGGAAAAGCAGTCTTACATGGTTTGCAAAAGCAGAATGCTTGGAGAAATGTAGGGAGGGACTGAGCTGAGGAGAGGGGTTGACTGTAGTAGATGGTTGGGTTCAGTGTTAGCTACTCTTCATGGAAACTGCAACAAAAACAACCAGCTAACAGTGGTTAGCAGGACTCATGTGGTACTACCTAGGACCTGCACACTGCTCTATGAACTATGACTGTACAGAAAATCACATCATTTTCATTTTGGCTTTTGTTTCATCTTTGACTCACAAACTATGGGGTCAGGAACAAAGGAAACTTAGCCCATACTGTTACTGCCAAGACCCACATAGGAGTGCAGGGGCCAGATGAACTGTGGTGGCAATGGTTTGGCCTGGGGGACCTGCTGCTGGGCTGCTGTTGAAGCCTGCCTGGATCTCCCAGGCCTGCTGGCTGGCAGCACACCTGCCTAGTGCTAGGGTGTGTGGAACCGTGCCTGGAAGAGGGTGGATGTGTCAGACAGTCATATCTGAGGGTCTGTGTGAGAAAGATATACTGGCTGTTTTTATGTGTGAGAATGTGTTTGTGTGTGCATGCATGTACTGTTGATCTTTTGCACTGTGCACACATATATATGTGTCAGAGGGAAGGGGAATGAAGTCTGTGAAGATATTAAAGAAAATCAATTAAATTCTGATTTATTTTGAAATATACAGTTCTGATGGGGGTTGAGGTGGGGGCTTTTTGTTCCACATTAAAACCATAATCGTAGTTTAGTTTATGCAGTGTCAAGTCATCTGTTTTGAACCTCCATTAAGCCACTAAGGTAGTCCTGCAGACCACTCTTGAGCATGGGGTAAGGGATTCCATGTCCTATTCTCTACTGTGCATATACATGGATTGGGTGAGTATTCCTCTGGTTCCTTGGGCAGAATCTCAACCCTTTTTCACTGTTTGGTGACAGGGTAGCAAGCAAAACTGCAAGCTTCCCTGGGCCTCAGCTCAGGAAAATGTGCCCCCTTGCATGGAGTAGTGGCAAGACACAGAGCACTCCAGCATTTTGTCATCTGTCCAGTAAGGTATAACACTGGTAAACCAACCATCTAGATTATGGGCATGGGTGTGAACACGGAGCTAAATAAATTACAAACTCCTGGGAAAGCAAAATGAAGAATAGGTTGGGCTGTGATGATCAGCTAAAAGAAATCTCCCCAACTATATACTGGCCCTTGCGAAGGCACCCATTAGAAACTGAGGCACTCACAGGCTGGGACAAGCAGGATCTGCCTTAGCCAGGCAGAACATCATAATTTTGAGGGAAGTAGGCCAACAGTTTGATTCTTTCTTTGATTTCTAAGAACGAATTAAAGGTTTGATTTTTTTGCCTGCTAATAAATCAGTGGAGACATTTGAAAACTAGGGTGCTCAAGATCTGGTGGTTACAACTACAGTGTTGCTCATCAATGTGTTATATATTGTGCACACACACAAATTACAGCTGGATTGCAATAAAGCTGTTCAGTATTCCCCATGTGGCATACAAATACACACGTTGCAATTTAGCTCTCAAAGACTGCTCACTGTGGTAAAACTCTCTCACTGGTGGCAATTTCTTGGAATATTGAGTAATGTAAGTATTACATATGTGTATATTGAGAGACAGCCTGCCTGAGTGTTTTTGATGCCAAAGCCTTCAGTCCAGTGTTTCCTCAGAAGTTGTACCTTTAAGACCTATTGCAAAGGCCACTAAAATCACTTGAAGTTACCCTACCAATTTTTGCGGCCAGGAATTCCTATGCACGCTAGGTGAAAGCCTGGTTGAGACCATATCCCTTCAAAGGGGACGAGAGAGAGCACCTAGCAACTTTCCTTACTGACGTTTATGCTGTAATTTGCTCTGTTTTGAAAGCACATCGGGAAACAGGCTCAGAACCCTCCCTGTGCGCTGGTAGAAAGTTGTGCGCAGCAACAGCAAACGGGCGGAAGGAATATATAAAGGGTATGAGAGCAGGACCCATTTTTTGCCTTCTTTCACCTTTTTTTTTTTTTTTTTTCTTCCTGATACCGCGGCAGCCCATACAACCAAGGACGTGGAAAAGCTGACAAGCATCTCACTCGATACAGTCTCGCTACCTGGACCCCGCGGGAGTGGGCGCGGTGCTGCTCGGCTCGGTCGGCGGGGCTGGAGCTGCGGGGCCGCCCGGCGGGGCCGGGCAGGGGGCAGAGCGGCGGCCGGGCTGTGCGGCCGGCGGCCACCGGAGGGCACGATTCCCCGCCAGTCCCCGCTACGGCAACGGGTACGGCTCCCAGGTGAGTCGGTCCCACCTTCAGCAGAGCCAGGCGGGCATCCACCGTGCTCCTGCGGCAACTCAAGTCCCGCCGGGCTGGACCACCCGAGCTTCGCGGCCGTGAGGTGTCGCCCGCCCGCTCCCGGGTCTGTTTGCACAAAATATGTGTTTCAGCGAGTCCCGAGTGTTTTTTCTCGCCGAGGCGGCCCCAGGCGGCGGGAGTGCCGCTGCCTACACGGGCTGCGGCCGTGCTGGAGCTTGGGGGGAGATCCGGCACAGGGATCCGCCGCAGACACACGGACACTTCCCATAGGCTTGCTTCTAGCCCTCGGCGCTTTGACGTTCGCTTCGTTTGGAAGCTTTGGAAAATAGACGCATAATACGGAGTACTCCAAAGAGTCAGTTTCGTTATCAAAATTACTACAGTGATTTTTATTTTGTTTTTAAGCTCGTTGTGATGCGGTCGTTCATCTAAAAGTCCTAGCGGCTTGCCACCACAAAAGCAGTGTCGGTCCCAGTGTTCGCAGTGTCCCCGGTGCGCGGCCGGTCCCGCCGCCCAGCCCTCCCGCCCCTGGGCCGGCGGCAGGGAGCGCTGCGCCCCCCGAGCACAGACCCTCGGCATCTCTTGCATCCTCCTGTCTTCCCAGCTCTCGATTCCGTGCAAGGCCGAGAAATACTTATATCCTATTATCAAACCAGCAATCCCACATAGGAGTCAGGTGTCCCAATAAATTAAGATCTGAAATTATTTGCAACAACTGTTTTTATATGAAATCTTTAATTTGTATGTGTTTTATTCAGCTCCAGAAATAAATCATGGCAGTGGATGTGGCTTTATAAGTAGAGCACAAGTAACTCGGTGGAAGGCTTAGTGATATCCTCTCTTGTATCCCAGAGAAGGCCAGTCCTTCCCATCAAAAGAGATCAACATATCTAATGCTGTGGTGGAGCTCTGCCCTTAATTATGGCTCTGGGTCTTGTTTATGTGGTTTCACATCTAAATCTGAGAAGACTGCTTAGTAAAGCAAGCTTATCTACACTCCAGGGAATAACAGTTATTTGTATTAATAATGGAGCTTATTTGCTATCTCAACTCCTTTGATTTTTTTCCTTTTCCATCTCTTCCATCTTCCTGAACTGTAAAAATATATCTTTTTTGTATTCTGCCTGCTCCCACACATTAGTTAAATCTATATATTCAATCTTTCAGTACGCTTGGTCCATAGAAACAGCATAAAACTTTAGGTCTTTTTAGTCACAAATCCCGCTTTTTCTTCCAAGGTGAGGGAGGGTGCACCTCCAGCACAGTGATGGATAAAGCATTCCACAAAGCCTTCTTCCTATGGATGGACTCAAACTCTCCCTACAGCTCATGCAATTCAAGTCAGAGTCCTAGAGCCAGAATTTCAGCATGGAAGTGGGCTTTTACCCTGTTAGCCATGTCTCCAACCCTGAGGAAGATCTCCCCTATGCTTCCTACTGTATGTGGTCTCCTTTAGACTTACAGTTGCTCTTGGAATCTCACAAAAGAAGATGAAAAAAAATCTTGTAAGAAACAACCATAATTCACAAGAGTCCCATAGAAATACATTAGACAGGGTCATCATGGTTAGGCTTTGCGAATGAAGATTCGGGAATTAGACAGGGTAGTAGGCTGTCTTTTACCTCTGAGGCAGGCAGCAAAGTCTGGTGTGAGGGAAAGGGCCTGGAAGGTCATCCCAACATATATATATATATATATGCTTTTCTAGGAAAATGGAGATTGTTTTTTGATTGGTAGCCTGATTGAATGTCACGTTTGCAAGTTGGAACTCATTCACCTTCTTCTGCCCATAGACCACAGAAGGGCTGACTATAGCCATGCAGAGTAGGTGAGCCTGAAGGCAGAAGGTTCACCATCCGCCTCATTATTTTCACAGTTACCTTACTTCTAAGGACACCTGCCTAGAACTAGAAGACCTTTGAAGGAAGCAGGGGTTTATTTCCATCTCTGCTGGGTTGTATATTCTTTCAGAAAAGGCAAACAGTGTTGAATCAAAGTTTACATATTTCTTTCTAAGTGAGGAGGTTATAATTATTTTGTGCTATGGGCTATCAACTATGATGCCTAAAGATCTGCTATCCACCATTACCCCTTGTATTATAGCCCCTATCCCATTTCTCCTTCCTCCAGAATACAGGATGATGATTAGGGTACCTTGCTCACTAGAGAGTCATCTGTCCATAAGTCCAGAACATTGTTTTAATTTCTGACCAAAGATCATATAGTAGGTCAACAATGAAGTTGATATAGATCAAAAATCTTGGTTACCAGATTCCAAAGGCAATTTTCCAGAGAGGCAGTAGTTTCTTAATATGTTAGAGTAAATAAACATAGGCTCACTGTTCATGTATTTATGTATGTTTGATTATTCATGAACTCTGACCTCCAGACAAGCATCTGTATTACTGTCTATGCTGTATTGCAAAATCCTGTACTGCTTCTGCCTTGAAAAGTATCTATATCTAGCATATTCTCATGCCAAAATCTACTATCTGTCCTTGCAGAACTAAAAATAGTTGATGTCAGAAGCAGAGAAATATTAGTTTCTCCTTTTAGAACATTTGTGCTTTCGTTCATTAAGGACTTGGTCCAAAATCCTTTGATGTCAAGGGGATTGTTTCCATTGGCTTTGGATTAAGCTTCAAAATGGGTTAATTAAACTTTAAATAAAACAAAAATTATAACAGATCCAACCTAACAGTTTAAGAAATATGTAAGAGAGGCTGCCTTTGGAGTAAAGCATTAGTCATTGTTCTTTAATATTTATCTGAACTTGTGGCATTTTTCATTATTAAAAAAATAATCCTTTGCAAGCAGGATTAATTAATTTTCAGTCTTCAAAACATCCACATTTTGCTGCATTGTAGAAATGTTGTTGCTGACCTAGTAATTGCAAAGATGATGTTAGCTCAGTAGTACATATATGGGCTGGACTCTAGGTAGTAAGATATGGACCAGATTTTCAAAGTCAGAGCAGAGACCTAATTCTAAAATACTTTTCTGACTCTAGAATATGTTGAGGTTTATGTCTCAATTCATATTTGAGAAATTTATGACATTTTCTAATGTCTGATCTAAAGTTAGACTTCTCTGTTGCACACTTTGCAAAAGGGATAATGGAGCTCTTGGCAACAGCAGATGTTGTAATTAATTTAAAGGTAGAGGATGTGCAATGGAATATAGCAAGGACTTTATAACGAAACAGTGAACTTTATATCTTCAGGTGCTAATCCTTTTCTCTACAACAATGCATAGTATTTAAAGCATCTATTTTAACAAAAAAGAAGCCAATATTAAAACAAACTACAACCTCACAGAGTTTACCACACTGTTTCCTTGTAATCTTTGTATCAGAGGTTTGAGTAATTTGAATGACATATGTCTGCAGGAATTTTTGCTGAATCTGGATTATTTGACAATAAAATGTAAATGTTCCTTTCAAACAGACAGAAGTTTGATCAATTATGTTGCAGTGGCTTACAGCCATATGCTATCTACAGTGACATTTATGATCTATTTTTGTTATCCCCAAATGGCCTTCAACCTAACTGTTATCTGCCAACACGTTAAAGTTTTGGTCAGTGGAAATCCTTTAGTGTCTTGGAAAGATTCATAATGTTGTCTTTTGGCAGGAGTCCATTATGGGTAACTATAACTTTATCTATGTTCAACGTATGTAATTGAGTGACTGTGGTATGGCACACTGTCATTTGGCTTAATTTCAATCAACTTAGATAACTCTCTGTATTTTCTTTCCTATAACACTGTGTCATGTTGCTGTACAAAGTGAAACAGCTGCCACATTCTCCTTCTTGAAGATGAATCCCAGAATGGACTGTTTCTTCTGAGAGGACAATGTAGCTTCCAATTTGGCAGGTAAAATTTTACAACAGCAAATCCTTCCATCTGTGGTTTCAAGTTGTCAGTTCATTGCAGGAACTAATAATCTGGTCTAGATGTCAAACTATCTGATTTGTTAGTGTAGCTGGCAGGTTAACTGTCTAAGCCCTACCATTTCCTCACAGAAATCACTGTGGTTAGGAAATTTCATCCAAAAAAAAGAAGAAAAATAACCACCTTTAAAGATTAGATGCACTGTTGGGAAATTAAGTTCTTAATGCTAAATCAGATGTATAATAGGAGGCACTTCATAATTGCTCACATCAAGGGTAAGGCATATAGACAGGAGGGAAAAAGGCAATACAGTCACTCAGCTATCACTACAATAAAAAGCCCTTCATATTCCCACAGACCTGATGTAGGTCAGGAACGAGCCATACTGCCATACAGAGATAGAAGATGCTTTTTCATTCCTTGTGGTTATGGGAACGAGAGCCATTGTATTTTTTCAAACATATCCCTCCCAAACTGTTCACTGAGGCAAAAAAGTATTTCTGCTGCTCCTTCAGTCCTAGAGGTCAGCAAAATATTAAATGACAAAAAGTCGCAGTTAAACTTTGCTCAAGAGCATTTGAAAATGGTATACAGAATCCATGCTGGAATAGGTGCTCCTGTAAGGGCATCAAAATTGAAAGGAATGGATTAGTGGCTCCTCAATAACAGCTGTGGCACCACAAATGATGCAGGTAACATCACCCCATTTGCAATACAGACACAGGAGAGCAGTACCATACAGGTAGTAGTAGAATTATACATAGAGAGGAAAGAAACCACAGTAAATGTAGATTTGTTTTCCCTGGGTTTTTGCTAGGTGCCACCTGCATTTCCACCATGCTACTGCGAGGCAAACATTACCAGTCTCTGTATAGACTTTCTGTCTTTTGAAAACGTGTCACTGGATGTTTTCAGCTAAAGAAAACACTTTGAGCATAAAGTCTTCTCTTTTAACCTCTGAGGTCACACTGCATCTTTGGGGTGATATTTGGTGTTTTTTGTGCTATGGAAGTGATTCAGAAACCCTCAAAACAAATATTTCTAATGACCCATAGCTTCACAAGAACTGTGTTTTGGGAGGGGAAGCAGGGTTGAAGGACATATCATCAGAACTTTTTCCTTGCAGCGCTGTTCTCACCTACCTAGCATGTCTTTTCAGCTTGAAGGCAAAACCCACTGACCTTATACTCAAATATGTCCTCCAGTCAAAGATTTATCTTAGGCACTGAATCCTTCAAATGATTTGGCCAATGGCACACTGATAATTCATGCTTCTACTGCTCTCACAGAGAATATGAGAAATTTCTCTAGGTTTTTGTTTGGTTTGGTTTGGGTTTTGTTTTTCAGGAGATATGCCTGTGTATTTTAAATATGATAAATACTGTATGCTCTCATCGTAGCTTTGGTAGAACTTACTTCTCTCCAAGGGTGAACCTCATGCTGTTAACATGACAGAACATCCTCAGTATGATGTGGTTCAGTCTGTAGGTATGGCAGGTATGATCTAAGAGGGGATGCTGTAATCATTCAGTTCCTGGATGTCTGAAACATATTACTGTGAGAACTGACTTGTGCTGTTGTCAACCCAAGTATGGTTGACAGAATAAAGCAAAGAATAGTCTCCGTGTCTCCAAACTTAATATCTTGGGGCTGGTAAAGGTGTTTTCAGCAATAGGACTTAAAGTCCATCTTACCAGGGATTGCTTTAGTAGTTCAAGCACAGCTATCAGTACTTCGGTGAAAGTTCCATTTACTCATGATTAAAATTTGGGTTCCGTATGTCAAGGAGGTGGCACCTGATGAGGACCTAAACTGTCAGTTTAATCATATTTGGCAACAATCAAGATATCTACAAAGAAAATTTAAACTGAGTCAGATGCAATATGAAATGAATTCCTCAATTCTTCAAGTAAGGCAGGGAAAGATCTGAGATAGGCCTTCATTTTACAGTCTCTCAATCATCTGTTTCCTTTTTTTTCCTTTTTTTTTTTTTTCCTCCAAGACTATTATTCATCATTCCACAACTTCTCTTGCATCTGGTAGTTTGCAGAGTTATGAGAGTCAATGATGTTGCAGAATTACTACAGTGTTCTAGCATATAATTATAATATTATTAAAAATACATTAAAACATCTTTCTGCATATTTGCTTAATTCTCTTTATATTTCATTTCACATGTGATAATATTAACAACAAAAATATGAACTACTTAAGAGTGTAAGTACTTACAAATGTCCCCAGATGATATTGCTGAGTATTAAATCTCTGATTCAGCTCAAAGCTATTTAAAAATAATTTTAAAATTATTTCTGTACTCTGAAAATTTCCTGCCAACTCAGTGACTTAGCTACGCACATTATTCTAAAAGACTTCATAGGAGCTTAGATGGCCAAGATCAGGTCCAAGAGCACCTTGAAACATCTGAAACACTTCAGCGTTTGGATAATTACATACTTTTGGGGCCAACCCACATTTCTCTTTGGAAAATGTTTCCCCTGCATGGCTGCAGACAACAGATGGATCGTATGATCTCTGCATTTGGAAAGATGGCATAATTCTGGCAGACTGTCAGTTAAGTGAAGGAGGCTGATTTCAGATCCTCATTAAGAAAATATACAACCACATGGAGTGGACTGAATGGCAGAATGTGATCGCTGGCGCCAGTTTTAATAGAAAATGTTGCACACTTGCAACATGAAATCTGCTGAGCTGTGGCTGGATCTAACTCTATCAGGTTTTATGTTCTTTTTTCAAATAAATGCGTTCTAAAGGAGGCATTCTTTGTATTGCAAGGGCCTTTTTTTGCATGGAGCTGAGTAGTGGAGGGATAAAAGGCAAATTCTGAGGACTACCAGCTCTAGGGTTGGAGTGGGGTGCCAAGGATTTGTTGGGTCTTCCCTTACACTTGCAAAAATTTCCAGAACTTTTCTTTGTATTTCTAATCCCTTGCTATATTAATTAGGGTGCAGCTGGGACTTTACCCAGAAACACCTCTTGGAGACAGCATGGCCCCTTCCTGCTACAGGGCTCTGGGAGCAAGGCACATGGGTTTCCACATGGAAGTAGCCCTGCCAAACACCTAAGAGCTTGAGTAGGAAACCCAGGCACTGTAAAATGCAATATAGTTTCCCAGCAATACTGGGTAATATGAGCAGTAAGTTCACTGTAATCATTGCTCATAGCTGAAGAGAAAAGGGGGAGTGGATCTGCACACCTTCATTTCACCATCAAACACCAAAATAATGGGTACGGCACAGCTTTCAACATATTTTGTTTCAGCAGTTGCATCAGGATCTTTCTACGATATCTTGTCTTGGTAACACAAAATATGAACAATTCTAAATTTTGAAAGTCTTTTTGAAAGTTATTTTGAAAGTCTTTTTTAAACCACCTTTTATCCAGATTGGAGACATCATCTATCCCATACAAACCTGAAATATTCAAACAGTAATGGTAGTTACTACGGTATATTTATTCCTGTATCTTTTGTGCTAGATCACCATCTTCCCTCTGATAACTGTAAGTTTCAAAAGTTAGAATCATTAACAAGGTTAAAGACTATATAGTAAGTAAACAATGCTAGAGAAAAAAATAATATCTGAATTAAATTCTCCTTCTCTCAGTGCATGTGTTTATGTTGAAGACGCTCCATGGACAGATTTCCCCTTTGCTGTGTAGAAAATCATAAAATGTACTACTTTCCCTTGATTCCTTGTAAGACTTGGAGCAAGACAAGATGGAACTGTAACTAAAATGGACAGTTAGTATATTTCTTCTGCTTTCAGTGCTAAGGAGAAACAATTGAATTAATAGGATGCTCTTTATCCCTCATTTTTAAATTATGGCAGAGGTATGACAAAAGCATATACAGGCCTAGAATCTCAGTGTGCCTGATTACTTGGTTTGAAACAAAGCTCTGTGTGACAATAGTGAAGCCTGTCCTTCTGCAGTACAATAATTCTATGTGGGAATTATCCAATATCCCTCAGTGTGGGAGGAGAAGAACTGAGTCACAGTTATGGCACTGAAACCTTCAAAAGCAGTAAAAGCCACACTAAGATAATATATTGCACACAACAATTTGAATAGGTTGAAATCCTTGTAAGTATACATTAATATGGAAAATTACACTACAAAAGTAAAGATTACAGAATCACTCCCCTATTTTGACTTTGAATGAATAGGGATTTCAGGTATGAAAGGACCACTGAACTGGAGTGTAGTGGGTCATCAGCAGAGTAGTAGCCACAAAAAATTCAGGGGCTTAAACTTTACTGTCAACCAGACCAAAGATAAAAGCTGAAATTAGGAAAGAGAAGAGGAAAAGCAAAATCCGGATTAAATGTAAATTTTAAAATATTATCTGAACTACACTTTTTAAAAAGCTGAAATTTTAAGACAATTGCAGTTGAATGTTTTTATTCCTTGAATTCTTTTATTCTGGGTATATTATAGACTTCAAATAAAGTGAAGAATATTCTGTGAAGAATGCTCTCTGAAGAATGCTGTGAAGAATGTTCCTCTCAATATCTAAAACAAGCATGGGTTTTGGAGCAAAGTTTAGGAGCAAATATTTTGAACTAACTATGTTTACAACTTTTTAGAAAAGACAGCAATTTACAGTGCTACAAAAAGAGTATAATCAGCATACCTATCCATCCATCCTTGAACTATAAAGCTTGGCTGTCATTGTTGCAGATTTGTATTATTCAGGCCTAGTAAAAACAACAAGTTCCCATGAAAACAAGGACTCAGCATGCACAGCAGTCATTTTAAGCTTTACTATTTCAGCTATTTTTAATTTTAAAAAAAAATAAAACAAAACAGAAAACCAGAAAGTCCAAGTTAATTGAAAGGACCAATAGGGTTATATAGAAATTTTCTTTGAGAAAAATCACTGATCTGAAAAAGAAATCAAAATCACTTTTCCATTACTCTTTCTTGGTACCTCCATGACTTCAAAAACTAATTTATACTAAAGTTTCTAAAAGAAAAAACAAAGTTGTCAGACTCAGACCTCTCTTATCAAGTTTCATCCCAGAAGGAATTTTTATAGATGAGTTATAAATCCTCCACACTAGAGTGTTTATAATGGAAACGCTGACAAATGTGATAATAAACACCAACCATGGGGCCATAGTAGCTGGTCAGAGAGTGGATGCAGAAGTTTGCAGCACTATCACAATATTTTGTTCTGTTTCCAGTGCTAATTTGCTTAAAATTTCTTTCAGGTTCAGCAACTGTAAAACAAGATCAGTCTAACTATAGATTGCAAAATCTTTTGATTATTTATACTTCTTTTTGAAAGCTTCAAAATTTCCCTCTCAAATATGATTTCATTTAGTCTTATTTTTTGGTTTACATGTCTGAATACTAATCGTAACATGATAGCTTCAAGGGAACTCAACTTTCTACCAAAAGTCAGCCTTCAGTGTCCAAAGAGAATATAAACAAACCAGCCTCAGACCAGGGTCTAAAATGGGATATGATCAAACAGCTCTAAGGCTTTAAAAAACCCCTTATTATGTTTTCCCAGAAGTAATTGACACTGTCAGTTTTTGTTCTTAATGCGGTGATAATGGCACGGTGCTTCGGGGAGACCGAGGAGCTGGACTCAGCTTTGGTGGCAGTGGGGTTTCTGTGCAAGGGAGAGGTCTTTCACTCCAGTGGGTGAAATCCAAACCTTGCTGAAATTAGCAGCACTTTTTCACTCACTTTGTTGGAGTCATAGTTTCTCTATCTTCCTAAGCCTGATATGTTATTGTACTGTACTGTGAGTCTACAGACTAAAATGCAGCTATCTTGGATTGAGACAAGAATTAGGGGAGAAAGTATGCCACAGTTTTGTTATTTCAGGGAGATGGAATTGCACTTCAGTAAGAAGCTTGTTTGCAATGTTTGTAATTTGTTTATATTCTTAGCAGACTGAGCTTCCAGGATTTTGACATATCCATGGGGGCCAAGTGATGGGTCAGTACGGTAACTTTCTGTTTCACTGAGCTCTTCACGGCTATAAGAGAATGCTTTAGTTTTAACATGGATGCCTTGGATAAAAATCCATCTAGGCTACTGTTTTGTTAAATCTTTGTCAGTTTTGAAAAATCATGAAACAAAAAATTTAAAGCCCATTTCATCAGGTTCTCAGGTCCTATAAATCAATGTGTGACCCAGAGGCAACTCAAAATGCATCTTCATACTTTATCTGTGCTGTTTTCACATTGTGTTCACTGCATTTTTAATTTTTAATGTTGTTTTTAGAATCAGTGGCTCATATAAGAATGTTACTACTGTTTGGTATTGTTGCTGTGAAGTTTCCAGTGATCCTTTAAAAATTAAGATTCACAATGCAAGATCCATTTGTATTTCAAAATACAATGTAACATTTTCTTTCTGCTTTTCTGTAGTCTCTAACACAAAAAACCTTGGATCTTGAACAAATTCTAAAGTTTTGTTATTAAATTAAGAAGAGAAAACAAATAATTTTTGAATTATCTGTTACAGATATGTTTACGTTACGAATCTCTTAACTTAAGACTATGTGCTGTAGAGTTCTAATTTTATCCAGTGACATGTGCAAGAAAAAATATGAATATGTATATAATCATACTGTGAGAGATCATAGAGAAATAGTGCTAAGATATGAATATTGAATTGCATTTTTCATTTTCCTTAAAGAATTTGTCTTCATAATTTTGTTTGAGATGATGGTAACAGTATTATGCATTTGGGTTATGTGAACAGCTGTTGATTTTGGAACTTTGTTCATTCTTAGTTCCTTTTCTCATTTTATTTTTAGGAAAAAAAAAAAAAAAGAAAAGAAAACAACCCCCAAAACAACACAAAACCATCTGAAGAGGTGAAACCCCCCAGTTCCTAGAAAGGATCCAGCTGCGTTAACTATCCAACTGCCTTTTGGAAAAAAAAGCATTCTGACAACTGGAGAGCAGATGCAATGTGTGGAGTCAGGGAGGTCAATAAAAACAAGTAGAAAAAGAAAATAAGGAAACAAGTGAAAAGAGAAAGAATATTGGAGTATTAATACAGATATTAGATCTCTCGTGATAATATTAAAGCGAGTAGAATGAGAAAAAGAAGAAAAATCACCACAGGAGCTGACAAAACGTGAGAGAAGAAATAAAAGAGACATAGGCTCTTAGCTACACTAGCCTGAATCCAGGGTTTCACTAATATCACGATAATTTTATATAGTGGAGATAAAAGCTATTCTGTGAAGCCATGCGGAACCGCTGCCCTAGATGGGCAGTTTAGCGCGGCTGGACGGGACTCTGAGCAGGCTGGTTGCTGCCGGTCTGCTCCGAACGCAGGGACAAATCCAGGTCTTTCCCGGCAGAAGCGACTGAAGGTACCAGCAGCAGCGAGAACTGGGGCAGGGGGAACTGGGGGTGGGTGGGGGTAGGGGGGCAAGGGGAGGGCAGAGAAGGATCGGAGAGGCTTCTAGGGAAGCCGCGGGCCCCACTCCCAGCCCGGTCACGGCCATTCCCCGCAGCTGCCACTTTCCCGGCACCTCGCCTCTGTTATGAGATGCCTGCGAGGCATCAGTAGGTAACGCTAAAACACGATCCCCGGAGTGACCCCGTCCACATCCCCAGGGTATGTACGGGCCGAGTTTCCCCCATTCCTCCCGCTCCATGTTTTTAGAACTAATTTATATTTATTCCTTGCAGCAATTAAACCTTCTTGGTGTATGTGTGTGTGTGGGGGGGGGGGGGGTTCAGCGAGAGACAAAATGTCTCAGCTTGACCTCCCCAAAATCAAAGCCCACAAGTTCTCATGTTTGCTCCCTCCGGAGGGTGCAGACGGCTTCCCAGGCCGGGCCCCCCGGTGCGGGGAAGACTGTGAGGCATCCCGGCCAGCCGCTGCACCTCGGCCCCGACGGGCCGGGTCAGGCCGGGCTGGGCACTGCTCTGCCAGCTTCTGCTCCGTGCGAGCCACGGAGCTGGCTGCCCACACGCAAGGACAGAGCTGGCCCTGGGAAAAAAATCGTGGCAACAAGCGGTTGTGTCCAGATGTTCGGCTTCCCTGGCCCCGTGACACACGGCGTGGACTTGGCAGGCTGGATTTCAAAGAAAAGGGAGTTGTTGTTTATTTTTTAAAAGGCAGAAAGCGCTGGGTAAAAATGCACACGCCGAGATTTCCCTGGCAGGCAACTGGGCAGGAACCGAACCTTCTGGAAACCTGTTCCACACATTGGAAGGGCTCCACTGCCCCACCCCAGTCTTCCTCCAAAGCAACAAATTGGAAATATTTTAAAGCAAGCAGGTGATGTAACACAAAGAAAAGGGCCTCGGACCTTCATTTCCCCCCCCCTTCCCTTTACAAAAATTACATATATTAAAAAATCTACAATATACTGAGCCTCTTCATCCATCCTCTCCCCAGCTCCTCCCCCCGCCCCGATCGCACGCTGCTCCAAACACTCCTGGTTTTGCATCCCACACCTACACGGTCCTAACTGCGATGTGAGAAGCCGAGGTAGGAGCCACAGCTCTGCGTCCCCAGGAGGGAGATGCCGAGGCCACCTGCTCCGTGCCGCACCCCGCCGGGCCCAGGCGCTCCTTAACTCGCCTCCTGCCTGCTGCATCCGTCCAGGAGCTCAGTCATGAAGGAGATGTACACTATGGCCAGACGCAAGGTCTCTATCCGGGAGAGCCTCTTCTCGTAGGCGAAGGTGGGCACCTTTTTCCTCAGCTGATCGAACGCCTCGTTGAGGTTGAACATTCTCTTCCTCTCCCGTATATTGGCAGCCTGGCGCTGGGCGTATGTGATGACCCGCTTTCTCCTGGGTCTATCCAGGAGGGAAGCGCTGCGCATCCTCTCCTCTTCCTCCTCCTCTTCTTCGTCCTCGGGATCTCCATCTCCGAAGGCAGCCAGGGGCAGCCCCCGGGCCATCCCCTCCCGGAGAGACAGGGCTCTGTGGCCGAAAGGGGGGCCTGCGGTGACGTCGCAGAGTCCCAGGCCCGGCCCGGCCCCGGTGGGTCCCTGGGGGGCTCCCAGGGACAGGTCGGCCACAAAATCCAGCACCGAGGCGCCGAGCAGTCTCTCCGGACAGGGCACTTGCGGGGCTCTTCCGTGAAACTCATCAAGCAGCCCGGGGAGCTGGTGGGCTGGGAAGAGGCTGGCTGACATCTTACTTCAGAGAGGGCTTAATTTGGTCCCCCATCCCCAGCGATGTTAATATTTATAACCCCCCGGATAACAGGATTAGCAGGACTAGAAAGAGCTGCTGTAAAATTTCCCGCCGTGATGCTGATGAGAGGAGACAGGCAATCCCCTCAGGGACACGTGGACGCTCGCGAGAGAGGAGTTCCCAGCGAGTCAATCCTGTCACAGCGATCAAGGACAGTTCCTTCTTGGCAAAACCCTCCGCTCTTACCTGCTGAGCACTTTTGTCTCTTCTTACATACCCGCAACCAAATGATTTTCAGCCTCTTTAAAGCCAGCAGCCGCAGAGCCGGGTCTCCACTGGGCTTGTTTTCCTGCTTTCTGTCGGATCTCTGAACCCTGAAAGCCAGCCTGACAACTGATGTCAGGCAAATGCATGTATGCTTTTAATGATGTCCTGAAGAGGAGACCTGCACGCAGAAGGTCACTGCGGAATGTTTACCCTGTATCCCAGTGCAATGGGAACTGAATGACAGGACCTCCATTAGCCTAAGTAAGCATTGTAGGGGACCCGATATTGCATTCCCAGTAGTAACTATTGGAATCGTCACTCCATTCCCCCTAAACACCCTTCAATCACAGTCCAAACACCTTTCCAGTAAAAGGCTTCTTCGTACAGCTCCTTTCGGTTTAGGCAATCTCATAGCACTTGTTTTGAAACTCCCATGAGAAGACGATAAGCTGGTCCTGTTCAGGGCAGCAGTTGCTCTCGCACCTTTGGGAGAGCCGCCCCGGTCACCGGCAGTGCACAGAGGAATCAACTAATAATGCTGGATACGTACCGCAAAATACCGTGAAACGCACAGGAACACACCTAGCCGCACACCCGATACCGCTGAATACCTTTCTTTGATCAAGGTTTCCTTGAGGACGGACTCTGGGGATTGTTTTGCTTTTGTTTTGGGAGACTGTAAGAGTGGCTGTGTCTTCACCCTCCCGCACCACAGACTCTTTCTAAATAAACAGCTCGGTCCTGGTAATCCCTGGCAGTGTCAGATATACCCAGGTCGAATCGGATCGATTTTCTTTGGCACGCGATTTGTGCACACAGCTGTCTCAGGAGTGGTTGCCCATCACTCCTGCACTGCATTCTTAAAGCCTAATCTTCGCCTTTGTCATGCAGTGTTGTCACTCTCGCTTTGGGACTAATTAGCCTCTAATTTCTAAGGGGAGTTCAAAGCCCACCAGATCAAAGGAGGTGGGTGGGGGAGGCCGAAGGATCCCTCTCCGCAAAAATACTTCCCGTTTGACTACAGGATAGTAAACATTTCCCGCCGCGTACCGCGATTTGCCGTCATTTACAACTCAGTGAGCGAACCACTCATCCCCTTTCCTTGGAAAGATGCCGCGGGAAAGTCACTCCCCTCCCCGTTTCCCCTGCGGGTCCGCGGGCTTCCAGCGGCGGGGCCGGGCAGGGCTGCTCGGGGGCCGCGGAAGGTGCGCGGGGCGCAGGTACGTTGGACAGCTCCGGAGAAGGGCGGCCGCTCCCCGCGGCAGTGCCGGCACTGCAAGTACCCGGCGGCCCGCTCCTCCGGGCCGACTACCCACCTCTCCCCATCCTGTCGTACCGCCACTAAAGCCTCTGCTTAGATAAAAGGCGAAAAACAGGGTGACTGCCTGTATTCTTATTAGAGCTAGGTTTTCTCAGCGAGCAAGGAGAGAGCCGCTCAGAGACGGGCTTATTCGTAACAAAAATGGTACTGTAAAGCCTTTGGTGAAAGAACTAATAAGGCAAAGAGGAGCTGTAAAACATCTGTTAAGAGAGGTGTTGCCTAGAGAGCATCCAAAAGTAGGTCGAACACTAAATGTTAAGTGTTTTATATAAGAGCACTCAGTGAAAGAAAGATCAGACACATTTTTATGATTGACCCTCAAAGAAATGTAACTTATTTGAACTCTTTTTAGGTGAGATGACAAGTATTTCTTTTAAACACATGGAGGTATAAATTAAGGGTAAATAACAGCAAAGATGTGCGACTACAGGATTCAAAATTATCGGGAAAATTCAAATACTTCAGATAACAAAATGAAATGAATGGAGAAATGTGAATTCATTAGCGCTGTGAATTCATTCACACCGTTGTGTGTGAAACTGGCATTTAGTAGAGGATAGAGCAGCCCTTCAACAAGGTCTCTTCAGAAAGAAACTCTTGCTCACATCTCTAGTTTCAGATTTTTGCAGGGCACAAACTACAAGGATAACAGCAACCAAAAGAGTTCTATATTGCAAGAACATAAAGGGAAAAGCTTTTTGATATTGCATCATGAAGTGATATAACATGAACCATAAAAGATTAATGCGTGGTGTGCCTATCACTGAATTCTTAAAGGAAGCACTAAAGACAGGACTGAAACAGGACTGGGAGGTCCTAGCAGAAAATGAAGACTTATTGCCGAGGGGAATCATCCAGTCAAACTAAATTTTTTTTTGTATATTTTTGCTAAAATATAGATTTTTCTCTTATATTGATTATTTTAGATTATGAGGTCAATGAACTGTGATTTGTAGTATGTTTTCAAACTTTTTCTTCATATTTCCTGATTTTTATCACGTTGGGGGAAGTATGGAGGTGAGGAAATGCATAACATGTATCCAATGCTGCAAGAGACAGGTTTTCAGCGCATAGATAATGCAACAGTGCAGGAGAAGCAGGATGAACTCTCTAAGAGGCGAGTTCAGGATTTACTACTCTGAAATCTCAGACCAGATTAGGTGCTCTGAAGTCTGTTCTGGATTTGTTTTAACTATGAATGCGGTTTGCCCTATGATTGTTCACCTTCCTTCACCCATCTCTTATCCTATCTTTTCATTTCACTTGTTTATGAATAAAATTTTGATCACAGGATGCTTAGAGATGTTAAGCACTGATGGCTACAATTTCAAACTCCTGTGCAGTTATTGCCATAATTATTCTTCTTCAGAAATATATATACACATGATTCTTGATGTTTTTCTGATCTATTATCTCTGTCCTCTTCTGTCCACCCTTAATTTTGTTTCAGTTGTCAACAGTTTTGAAAATCATTGTCTCTTAACATGTGTCCCTATATAACAAATCAAATACCATTTGTACTAGTGGGAACAAAGTTAATATGCATTTTAACTCAAAACACTTCTATGGAAATAGTTTTACTCCTTTTATAACCGTGTGCACTGTGTGCCTGTGCTTATAATTGTCCACATTATCACACAGGAAAAGACAGACCAGACCAGAACAGTGCAGTACATGTGTGTGGGGATGGGGCCAGCTTGCGAGGGAATAGGAAGAGTTAGGAACAATATCTTATCTTGACACTTGCTCAGTCAGTGAAGAGGAAGGCACTATGGGCACCACCAATGAATTAATACAAGTATCAAGTTATCAAGGAGACATCCTGAGTGTTGCAGAGATGTGAGCATGTGTAGTGAACTTTGCAATCCACTTGAAGTCTACCTCCCCAGATGGGCTGTCTGAGGAGCTTGGAGATACTGGCTTCAGTTCTGTGGGATGAAACTTAGCTCTAGAATTAACAGTCTATGAATAAAGACTTAAAAGAAAGAAAACCAAAATCCAGTAAGGGGTATATGCAGAGTAAGGGGAGGAAAAACAACCAGTTATATTTGGGTGCAGTGACTAGAATTTGAGTCTGTAAGAATACTCTGCAACTTTTTTTCCTAAATAGTTTAACTGTATAGGTAGTATACGAATTAACTTTATTCCTTATGTTGATATACATGGGAAACCTCTCCTCACAAAGCAGGTGAAGTCCAGTATACAAGTTCAGCAGAGGGACCAGTTCTGTTCTTAAAACTGAAATGTATTTAGTGAACCAAAGCTTTACAGTCTGGTCCTATCAGTAATTTCAGGCACCGATCCTGTGTGCATCTGACTGTATTAATACATTCCTGTGTCACAACCTGCCTTTAATAGGACTCCAATTTGAATACAAACACCTACTTACAAAGATCAGGTTTCACAATTTGGCTCTCCCAGACAAAAATGTGACATTCAGTAACATCATTATTCCCTGACACAGAAAATCATTAGGAAAAATCAATATTTTGGGAAAAATGTAATAAAACTAGGTATGTTCTGCCAGTAAAGTGCAGTTCATTTCTATTTACAGCAGTATTACACACCATTTGAAGACTTTAAAGAAGTAACTGTTGATATTTCCCCATATGGGACCAAAGGATGAAGAAAAAGTTTGAAACTGTAACCTTGGGTAAATCATAGACAAATGAAATGAGCAGCTGTGGTTAGGGTGTGATGTGATTCATCATGCTTGCAAAGTTTTATGAATGATACTTTTTCCTTAATCATAACCTTAGGGGTGGGAGGGATGGAGAACAGGACATGTATTAAGGTTGGAATGACAAACTTAACTTTGAATTTCCTGGCTTTTTATCAGCGTGCATGAAAAAATGTAATGTTATTTAAACATAGCTTCTTTCATCTCGATTTTGTTTTATAAATATTGTTTGTGGAAATGGAATGCAATAGAATATATGTTCTTTATCCAGAAGTCTAGATTTTTTCCAAATCTCTATTACAATTATTTAATTTTTTTGTTATATAATTATGTACTAGAGCCATTGATTAACGTTTTTTTCTCTTCCACTTTTCAAAATTTGTAAAATGCAGGGAAATGTCAGTCTGAAAACTCTTGTCATGTGAAGATTTTGCTTATATATCAACAGAATAAACTTTATATATCAACAGAATGAATCTTGGTGGACTAAGATTCATTACCAGAATCCCACATGTAGGCTCCATTTTTTCATTTGGTGGGACCACCTTTGGTCAAGTGAGCCATTTTGTCTTTTGACCTACTCAGCTTTGGGTCTTCTTATCATGACAACACACATACCAAGTAGGATCTTCTACCTTGTATTTTCTTTCCCTTTTTTTTTTTAGAGCTGGAGTTACCAGGTGTTTTTTTGTAGTTCACAGGTGCATGTCCTGCAACTGGCAAGGAGGCTGAACTGCTTGCTGAACTGAAACTCATCTCTAAAAAACAAGTTTCCTTTGCCAAGCTTCTCAACCATCCATTGCCTTGCTATCTTCTGGTTTTGTTATTCTCCTAAGGATATGGAACTTCCTTCCTTAATAGTCCCTCTTAACAGCTTTTGTCTTTGTATATATATGGCAATAGTCTCCAATTACAATATCACATAGTATCTTTCCCACTGGATTTCCGTCTCATTGACATTCAATGTATTAAAAGCAGCTAATATTATGAATAACATTTACTTATTGTTGCTTAGTGATTCAATTTTTTTTTTCCCCCGTGGTGTATAAGCCATGACTTAAAGATAAGTTTAAAAATTTCATATGAGATTTAAAAATGTTTCTCATATTTTGTCAGCAGTCATATCAATGTTCTTGATAGATGTGGACTGAATAAACATTATTTCTGTTTGCAAATGGAAAGCACAAACAGAACAATATGTCAAATAGGAATAGAAGTAGTTATAAGGTAATAATTATCATGAATGAGTAAAAGGTTTCTGGAACTACATAAGGAGCAGTTGAGTATGTTAACACCTGGGAAAGTGCTAGCCTAGCCATTAACTATCAAGGAAGAAGACCAGACATAACTTTTGTGGAGGTGAAGTGTTTCTCCCATTCCCTCCCCAGTATGAAGAGGAAGGGGAGACTTTCCTCTGTTATGCCTTCTAATTTATCACAAACATGTTGCTTTCCATTATATAGTAGATTAGAAGATCTTCCAGACATGGACTGAATATTGCTTTGTATTTCTGCTGTGACTAGTAAGAGGGAAAGCCCAGACATTACTGGACTCTTTAAGTATTACCAGAAGAAGATACAAAGATGAATTCACAAGCATTTCATGACAAAACAAATGTGTATTTTAAAAGGAGAAAGAGCTAAACAGAGTCATAGCCTAGCTGGAGAATGGGAAGCACTAATTGCGAGTACATGCTACCTTGATGGTGGTGGTGTGGAGGGAAGGTGAATCCTTTCATACTGCACCAGCAGGTCTGGAAACTTAGTAGGAAGATAGAGCTAGTTCTGGCAAGACTATAATATACAGATGAAGCACAGGAGTCGTGGCATTGAAAATGTTTTTAATTTTTCAAATTCCAGATTTTGCCTAGTGAAGAGAAAATACAACATAAGAGGGCTGAACCTAAAAGTTGTAGCAACTATCATAGTGCTACTCATGGACTCAGTGATTTGAGGGCATGATAGCAAATGAAACTATATACAAGTAGTAAATTTTGAAAGAAAACAGTAAATAAAAAAATGCACCCGAGTGTGTGTTCAAGGCTAGAGGGTGAGGAATGAGAACTCATAGTCCACCTATTCTATAAATTCACTGATCTCAATGCAGTTTGTTCATGTCCTATCCCAGGTCATCCTTGCTTTGAATTTGCCCAACTTCAGAGAATTACTAAATAAAAAAGTCTCATTCCCCTTTAGGGATTTTCCCCAGGCTAACAATGAGGAAAAACAGCATCAATTCATCTGCACAAAGGACATGGTGAATCATGGACAACTTCATCCTTGTCTTTAAAATAGCCTCAGACCTTGAGTGCAATTATGTAAACACTTAAAGAAGGACCTGCAGATATTAACTGCTACCCACATAAATACAGGGTCCTGGCTATGACACGTTTTGTCAACACTAGAGTAAGTGAGTTGTAGAAAGTAATAAATATTATACTCTTACTCTGTCTTTTTATGTTGACTTCTGTTCAAACATCATGTAGAAAGGTCTGAATTGCAAGTATAGATATGTAAATACTACACCAGCAAAATGTGTAAGTATATCACCTTGTGAAGTGATAAACTGAAGAGGAGTAAATTATTTGCACTGGATTACCAAAATACATTAGTTGCAAATCTAAGAACAAACTGGTCTGCTAGCTTAATTCTTTAATTGCTAGGTAATCCTGGTTCAAAAACTCAGGGAAAGTCAAATCATTTGCTTTTGCTTTCAAAGCTAAACCTCTCTGGGATTATCTCATTTGTGAGACCAGATCCAGAGAAAATAATTTAGAAATAGAACAATCCCTTTTAACTTTAACTCCAGAAAGAATGAATAATTAGGCAAATCTATTTTCTCTCCTATTTTTCAGAAATAAAAAAGACACATAGGAATCTCATTTTACTTAGTTCAGGTATAAAATCAGAGTTTTGAATTAAAAACTTGATATACAGTAGTACACAGTAGTCAGTCAGAATGAGTGTCTTTGGATGTTGAAGATTAGCCATGGTGGTTTTGGTTTGGTCTTTACTGCTATGAGAGATTTTTTCCAGGATTTCTTGACTCATTCCTCTAAGCCTGTGTTGAAAGGGAGTTTCTTAATGCATTCTGAAGCAATCACATAATTTTTAATTTTTTTTTTATTTATCATTTAGTAATAGAGTTAATTTCTTCAGAATATTTTAAAATATGTGTTTTAATTGCATCATGTATTTTTGAAAGAATTAATATTATTTTATTCATTATTCAAACACAAACATAGCAATGATGTTTTAAAGAAGTTGAAAGAACAGGGAGTTCTGCCTAATGGACTTTTAATATTCAAAATCGTTATCTTACCAATAATTAAACTAAAATTAATCATTGGATAAAAACATCTGTAGATCTAGGTAGTTGCATAAAGTTACTAGGTGACATATTTAACCCAGTGCTCTTTTCATTGACAATGGATTCAACAAAATTTCCCACTGGTTGTGTATGCATGAGTGTAGACATTTCACAAAATAGTTCTGCTCAGGGGGATGAAAAATAAGAAGAAGCTTGCAATACTATTCTGCAGCTAGGTGCTGTTTTCAGTCAATGATAGAACTTGCTACATGACCAGTCTTAAGGTTGACAGCAAAATCTTGGAAAAATAAGGAGCTTAAAAGGCCAAGAAGTCAAAGGCTTAAAAATAAACACTCCTTCCCCCCCTCCAGGAGAGAGAAGTTCTCTAACACTGACTGAGAAAAGAAGACAAAAAAATTAGTGGGTTCCTACCAGAACCTGAATTCTTCAGATTTTATCTGCCATTGTTTCCCATTTTAATTTTCATATTTCCTCAGCAGACTGCTTACAGAAATGCACCATGAAGCCATAGAAACTATTTTTGAGCATCAGTCTATGGAAATCCACTCTCATTTTAACTTCACAAGTCAGAAAGTCATGACTGGAACATCAAGGACCAGTGCAACCTAATGCAGCCGCTCGACTGGCCTAAGACCTCACACTAGCTCTCCTTTTGGCTAAATGGGAAACTTTCTGATGAATTGAAATGCAATGAGAACATACAGTTCTCATTGGACAGTGGAAAGAAAACAGCCCCAAAACCACATTTATAGTACACTTTCTTGGTATTTAGGGACAATGTGAAGAACGATATTTAGTCTGAGCTAAAAGTTGTCAGGGACATAAAAGATGGTGAGAGAAGACCCTGAAATTAGTTGCAAAGTAATGTTAAGGCAAAATGTGAGTTTGTTGAGTCAGAAAACTTAGTGAGAGGTGATGCAGAAAACTTAGTGAGAGATGATACAGAAAAAGTTGAAGTAGACTTCATTTTTTTGTCTTGGTTTTCACAGATAATGCCTGATCTTACACCTCTGTGTTGACCAACGCATTTTGGTAAAGAGATAAACCCCCAATAATGTAGTAGAAAGAGGATATTACTGAGAGAAATTTAAAGACAGTGGAGATGGATGGCACTCATTCAAGGCCACTGAAAAAGTTGACTGTAATGTTGCTGTCTCTGAAAAACCTGTGCTTATCAGGGAAGATACCTTGCAACCAAAAGTGGCAAACACTAGGCCCATCTAAGAAAAGTGAGGACTTGGGGAATTTTAGGCCATATTGATCCTTGTAAAGATTGTAAAGCATGTCCCTTTGTAATCCATCTCTAAACACATGAAAGCAATCAGGAATAACTAGTTCAGACTTTGCAATGAAAAATCATGTTTGACCAACTTAATTGCTTGCTATCTAGAGATGGCATGTTGAGTGGGAAGAAGGAAAACAATGGACACCTGGCCTTCAGGATGGCTTTCGACACTGTCCCCAAAAGGATTCCCTATGAAAGCAGAGACAGTATGGACTGTAAGAACAGTTTGTTAGACGGATTGTAAATTGGCTCTACCACCACAGTAAAAGCGTAGTAAAATCAGTGCTTTGAGTTCCAGCTGGTAATGAGCAAAGTATCCTATAGTTTGGTACTTGGACTCATATTTTTCAGTATTTCCATCAAGAGCTTAGGTAAGTTCACAGAATATGTCCTCAGATAAATCTGCAGCTAGTACTAATAAGGAGGAATGATTGACATGAAGAATTGGAAAACTTGAATTCAAAGGATGCTTGAGAACTGGACCAACAAAAACATCATGAGTATTCTGAACCTGGGGCAGAACAACCTCATGTACCCAAAAAGGTTGGGAAATGATAAGGTTGTGATGGACTACAGGTAGAATATAAACCAGTACATCAAATTGCACATAAGGTAAACCATGTATTGGATTATATTAGTGGGAATACGGGAGCCAACAAATGAAGTTATTATTATTCTGTGCTTGGCACTGATGAAGCTGTATAAGGAAAACAAAGCCTGGTTTAGAGGGATGCTGAGAAACAAGAGGTTACAGTGAAGATTGAAGACATTCAATTGAATTGAAGACGATCATGAGGAGAGATTGAAAAAGCCGGACTTTAGTCTGACAAAGAGGTCAAGGAATGATCTATTAGCAACCTAGCAACCTGCAACGACTAGAAGGAGAAGTAAAAAGATGACAAAAACATCTTAATTGTGGCTGACAGGTAATGAACAACACTGGAACAGGCTACCCAGAGAGGATGGGGAATCTTCATCCTTTGAAAGGTTTCTGGACAGGGTAGCACTAAGATATGCCTTACCTGACCTACTGCTAGCTAGCAAAAGTAAGCTACATGTGGGAGAGACCTCCAAATATTCCCTACAAGGAGCAGTTCTATGATTCTGTGATCCTTGGAATCTGGAATTCTGAACCCCATTGCTTTGCAATAACACACTTCTCCTCAACAGGAGTAGATGGCGTGTCCCCTTAACCTTAGGTTCTGAAAAAGTTTCCACAGAGTTTATTTAGGATAAAATAAAAGCTCTTGAATGTATTTGTGGTTATGGCATCTGAGAAAATATATATGAAATACAGCAGAATATTTTGATATGGTAGGTCTGAGCTTTTTAGTAAATGGTTAGATCCCAAAAAGGCAAACTCCTTTTCTGAGTTCACAGATATCCATACAGAAGTAGTGCCATTCACTTCAAGTGCAATGAAAACTTGAAGTTGCCAAGTGTTTAAGGGATTTGTTGCTTATGGCCTTGGTTCTTTAAAATGAATTACTAACTGCAAAAGGCTGAGGGCTGTGTAAAATGCTCACTACTCACAAGCAAGCAACAACAATAAAGTAAACAGTCAAACCATTAACTATCTAAAAATGAATCTGGAAGATAACACCTCTTTTAATGGCTTATTTACAAAGCTATTCAAGCAACTAGAGCATAATTTCAGTGTTCAGTTCCTCACCTTGGAATTTGTTCCTATTCAGTCATTTGTAGCGAACAGACAATAACATCTGGGATTTTAAATTAAAAGAAAACATCAGCATAGAATTGTCTTAATGATTAGATAGTATGTTACTTAAACATAGAATGGAAGCTCACTAATTTGTACTTTAGAGGCAAAGATATTTTGTGTCATATATTTTTCTGTCTGCTTGTATTGTACAGGATTCCAGACTGAGCTGCAGTTTTTACAACATACAGAGTACTCCACATGTGTGCAGTTTGGATTTCACAAGACTGTAAATAATTTTAACTGTTTGCATTCGTTGTTGGTTTTAATCTTTTAGATGCATGAACTCTTGAATTTTTATCGGGTTTTCACAAAACTTTGATACAGGATTATGCATCTTAAAAAATTGCATGCCTTTACTGTAAGTCTGAGAAGAATTTATATCCCTAGGGCTTTCCTCTGGGATATCTTTTGACATCAAAAAGGTGAAATTATAAATAGCTTCTATTTCTTTCAGATGTCTATTTAATTTTTTTCTTCAAAACACTGTAATTTAATTTTAAAGTTCACTTTGAAAATAAACAATAAACGGAAGTGTTTTCAGAGATAATGCTTTTTCTTTGCTCGAAATAAAAGCAGACATCTGGTTATAAATTATTACCTTTTAGTTGTCTACCTAATCACTAGGTTTGATGAATTTCAAAATGGTATTTATTTACCAATCAGAAAAATACATTGCTGACAGAAATCTCTCTTTTTGCACACATATATGAATAAACCATGCTGTCTTTTATTTTTCATATGTATCCATTCACATCCACTTACAATGTTATGCATTCAGAATATCGTAAATTCAACAAACATTCTTATTGTATAGTGCTTGCTATTTTGTTTAATAGCAAAACCAGTTTATTCTATCAATGGGCCTGTGTTTGTAGAAGTAAATATATAATATTCATTAGAATTCTAGTCTTTCTTCTCCTTGCTATCATTCACAGTCTATCGATATAAAACAAGTTCTATCTATCCTTCCACCCAGATGGTTGACGTTACATGTGATTGCATGAAAGCTCTGATATGAAATGCCTATGGCTTACTGGATTACCCTCTCCCCACATGTTTCAAATTAATAATAAAGAAGAAAGAATAAAAGAACCAGTGCAATCTTGCTACAAAAGAACAAGAGTTTATTGTATAACAGGATTGCAGATGTGGAAAGGTGCTCATAATAAGGCCACACTATTTTTGTTTCATTGTGCATCTGGAATGCCAAAGGATCTTTAAGGCACTGGGAGCTCATACTAGACAGTTTTGGCTTTTTGATTAACTTAATATTCAGAGAAATGATTAGGTTTTGTAAACTCTGTGCCATTCATCATCATATTGTCATTTATGTAATCACAAAATGATTTACAAAGTCAAGACTTTTTTCTAATTTCTGAAACAATTTTAAGACATCAAAGACTTTCAGATAAAAACATCAAAGAGTAGTCCAAATCAGAGATTTCTGGCTAAGACAGTTCAGTTCATTTAATATCCTCTGGTTTTCTAAGGATTAAATTACAGCATATAAAATTCTTGGAATCTGTCTAAGTAAGCTGTATCGTATATTTATTATTTATTACAGTATGGCCTTTTTTTTTTGTGGGGTAAAGTACTTCGTGGTATAGAAGATGCCATCTTTTCAATTTATAAAACCAGCAGCAAATTCTTATGAAATATTAGATGTACAATGATCTAATCCTACTGGGAATGGAGAGATGTGTTAACTAAGGAAATATTTGCACATGAGCTCAGTATGAAATGCAGCTCTTTTCTTGTATTCAGCCTGTTGCTGAGGGATGCTTATATACATTTAATAAGTATTAATAATTGGTAGTAGAGAAGCTGGCCGTATGAACGTCAGGCATTGCATGTCACCGGCACACATGCAAGTCCTAGCCAGAGAATTTAGAAGACACAAACATTGTAAATTGATCTACTTAAGAAATGAATCAGTAGAGACACAGAGGTTTATTTTTATTGTGCACAATCAGGAATATAAAGAAATGCAATTACCTTCACTGTCCACCTAAGAAAGACAGGATGTTAGGGATTACCTTCAAGTAAGGAAAGTAGGTGAAAATGTGTGCCTGGCTTACCAAATATCTAGGAGGATCCTACCTGAGACAACAGCTCTGTGAATTACAAGCTCTCTCCAGAACCTGTTCCTATAGACTAATAATTAAATTTATAAATGCTCATCCTTGAAAGGCATGCTACAGCTCTTTCAAAAGCAGCCTACTGACTAGAGGAACTGAGTTTCTGGGAATTTGATCTCATACTACTGTATCACAAGGTTTTGCCCAGCTGGATTTCTATTCTAATGCTCACAACAAGCTGGGTTAGGTTCAAGACAGTTCAGAAACTCAAGCAACAAAATGCATGGTTTGTAAGTAAAAACCCCATAACTCTTTCATATTTACATTCCTACTTTCTATGTTAGGAAGATAATGAGATTACATGTAGAACAGTCACATCAGACCTTGAATACAGAATTATTTTTCAAGATAAAACTCCAGGAAAAAAAAAAGTTCCATAAACATGAAGAAACACTTGACTTTTTACCAAGATTTTTATCTTTCAGATATTTCAGTGCAAAATTCTAAAAGGTATTACTGTGTATAGACAATGAAGCTTATATTCTCTTTGCTCATATCTGTGGAACTGTATTTTATATAAATACTTGGTAGAAAAAATTCTGCTGGCCTTGTGCAAGAATGTGAGAAGGGGGAAGACATTCCATGCTATTCTGCACATCCATTCTAACTCCTATGCAGCATTTTATAGTTACACAGACCATTGGTGAAGCTTTGTGCTTATCCACTGAAAGTAGAGAGAAAGCAAACTCGTATGTGAGAGAGAGACAACTGCATCCTCTTCAGTACAGTTAATCCATCTGAGGCAAATACAGTTAACATGTTCAGACTGGGAATTTCTTTTTGTCTGGTTTCTTAACATATTTGCAAGGTGCTCATCACGACGCACTACTCAGAGTAGATAATTTATATTCAGGGATAAAAGAACTTTTGTCAATGACTTGCATTGGTGTAGTTTAGCTTGAGTGTTGGTTAGAAGAGTCCCTTGGGAAAGGATGGGGGTGGAGAAAGGGAGCACAGGCTCCTCTCAGACTCCATCAGGATTGGATTAAACCCAGGAAAGAAAACCAGGGCTCTAGAATCTTTCAGAGCTGAACACAGGGAGCAACCAAGGAGGAAGCTTAGGAACAAAAGTTTAATTTTAGCAAGCTTTTGAAGATGAATTCTAACTTAAGTAGGGACTGGGATTTTCCTTTCATTGCTACCACATAACTGTTATAAAGAAGCTAGAGACTTTGATATCTAATTTAGTTAAGAAAATTGTAGAGATAGGGTTACAATCTCCTAGCATTTGAATAAATTCTTGTCCCAGTGTTAATACGGGGAGCTTTACTGAGGGATTTCTTCTGTTCTACTATGCTTCTCTGTTTGCATGTGTTTGGATGAGTTGTGTATCTGCTGAAAGAGTTGTGGTTCTGTGAGAATTCTTTGAAAAAGAGGTTGTAATTGTGGACTGGAATTTCGTAAAAAGTTTGGTTGTATTCAGAAAGGACATACAGAATTTTACATAAACAATATTTTGATCACAGTGCTATTTGTCTTTCCTCAGAATATTATCCAAGGAAAACAGGAAGCTTTAACAGGTTTTATGTTTCCTGAGATAAGGGTCATTTTTTAAGTGTTTTGTTCAATGCCTCCATGCAGTTAGGCTCAAGTTCTGCCTTCAGGCATAATTAAAATAAAAATGTTACATTAAACCCATGTCATATTTGCCCCTCTCCAGTGAATAAGAGAAGTATTATTTTAGGATTAACAGCCAACTCTTTCCACCACCCAAAAGTGCCCCCAGAAGAGCTATAGCACTCAAGCACCTGTAGTGCTCTCTCTCTCACAGCCACACACACACTTACTGTACTCTTACTCTTTCTACTCTCACCTTTCTTTAGATCCCCTACAAGTGACACCTGCTCACCTATATTTCCAGTATACCCTAAGTAACAGCAACCTACCTCATTCAGACATATTTGGCATTTCTATCGTTTCCCTTACCCCTGGTTCAGTTCTTCAGTGTATTAGCACATTAGTCCTTATCCTGATGGCACTTTTCCTTACAATGTAGGTGATTTCATTCATTCCTCGTGGTTATGTGGATACTGGACACTGATTTCTGTATGTTTTTGCCTAAGTGGTAATTTATGAACACTCACCAATGTATTCTGTAAGATTTATTTTAGATTTTAATTTATTGTCCTAAACAGATGCAGTGACATTCCTTATCAGTCATTGGCAAGCAGCTGGATTTTCCTAATAGTACTGATGTAACTAAGAAAATGTTGTATTTGGAAAATGTAGATTTTAAAACTTCAATTTGACATTACTTGCCCTAAAAGTGGATAGAGTTATGTTCATATGCTTATAATTTTAAATATTAGCAGCTCCAGTTCTTTTTCAACAACTTAAGGAATTCAGAAAGAGCAGATATTCTTATCCTCATTGTATTCCTTCCTATGAATTGCACAGGTAGTGAGTCTTTCAAGACTGTGGTATAACAATATTGCTGTTTCACTGAGTAAGCAGAACAGCAATGACTTCCTTAGTGCTAAAGATGAATCCAATCAGGCATTTTTATTTAAAGAGGCTTGGATTCAATGAGAATTTGGAGTTGAGCAGAACTTGGCCATATGATTTAGTTCTGGTTTATTTTTTTAAGCCCAAATTAAATATTTTCATCTGCCTAATCAACCAGAAAATGCTGTAAAATTTTGGTTTGGAGTTAACTTAAATCTCCCGTATAGATTTTTTTGGGTCCCTAGCCAGCAAGTTAAAAAGGAAAAAATGTTATTTGTAAAGGACTACACACAAAATCATGTCGTCTCAAATAAGCAGCTTATAACAATTCACCAATAACATCTGTATATACAGGCCCAGGATGGTGCTCTCAGGAGATTTATTTCAAAAGTCTACCAGAAGAATTTTGATGTACATATTGCTGGTATGGCTGTTTGGACCTTCCATGATACCTTTGTGGAGGAGGAGACAGAAAATTCTCTAGAAGAGGGTCCTGTGGCAAGACAAGATTTCTTATGTTCCTATGCATTAGCTGACACCAAGAGAGGAGCCACAGACTGAGCAGAGATTTGAAACATGACATCCCTCTAACAGAATAGCAGATTTGAAATCCTGAGAGGTGAAAGGGTAAGACTATTCAGTGTCAAAGTTTCCCCACACATGTTCCTTTTTCCTATGCAGTTATTTAGTTTCATTTAAAAATGAGGAATTTGGCAGTTTATTGTGAAGACCATGTAAACTGGGTGAAATTCGTTTAGCTGGGGTTTAATTCATCTATAAGATGATCCTTTACAATATGATGTGATTTCTACCCTGTCGATTAACTGACCCTACTGAATAAATGACTCATGCAAATGTTCAAACAGCATCATTACGTTTAAAAACAGCATCAATGGGCTGGTGCGTTATTGAGAAGTGGTGAGGTCTTGCAGGGTATGCGTGTTGTCTGTTCCTAGTGACTTCTCTGAGCATTAACTGACACTTGAGAAATGAATAGCAACTCATGGACCTAAACCTAAATGTACTGGAAAAACTTTTCAGCTGGTAAAAATTTGCATGTGCCAACTTCCAGCTGTTAAATAGTTGGTCTGATTTATTGAGTCCTCATGGCTCAGAACTATGTCTAAACCTTGGTATAATACAATCAGTGTTTCTTAAGGGCATAAACAGACTCCACATGTTTTGGTAAATCAGTCACTTAATGATTGAATTATATTTTAAGGGAGTCCATTCTAGTTCATCTTTTTTGGAATGAACTGTTTAAAATACGGTCCTTTTGAAGATGCCTCGACTACTCTAGTGCATGCCAGATGCTCAGCATGGCTCTCCCTCTAATTGCTGTCATTCCAGATGGGTTAACAAACAAAAGTGATGGATATGCATGATGATAATGCTAAGTTTCATATTTCAGTAGTCAGGCTGTTCACTCTTCATGTCTTGGAAGTCCTGGGAATTTAAACCTGACCCCCAAAAGATATACGGTCTTAAATTTTGGACTTCCTTTTAGATCATGTATCATATAAGTACAAAATTCATTATACCATTGCCTGTAAAGTCTGTGCCAAATTGCAAAACTTTTAACTTACAGAAAAGATTAACCAATCCTTTCTGCTTCTATTATTTTCTTGGCTCAATGGCTCTACAGGGATTGGTGTGGTCTCATTATTTGTGAGACATGATACAGTAGGGGACATGACAAAAAAAAGGTAAAGAGGCCCTTGATAATTGCCTTAGGCAATGCTATCTACGTCTCAGACAGTTCATATGGTAATTGTGTTTATGTGAGCTCACCCTGGAACTATAAATCTCATCTCTTGTACTGGAGGGGATTTTGAGGTGTCTTGGATTAGGTTTTTTTACTGCTTCAGTTATGACACTATAACTGTATAAATAAAAATGGTGTGCTAGCAAAAATGATACCTGCAAAGGGATGAAGAAAGACCACAACTAAGATGTAACCTTCAAGATAGCTGTAGTGTAAAAGATATACTCTTAGTTCTAACTTAAGTAAGCAATTTTCAATAGTGTACCATGTAAAATAAATTTATTGTTGTACCTCAGCAGTTTCAGAATTTCACAAAATGAGCACAATACTTCTTGTCAAGTGACATCTATATGCTTTTTTTGAGACTAATTAATATAAACTTGGAAATAGAAATGCATTTAGTTGACAATGTGGCGTTAGGCCATAGGTTGGACTTAATAATCTCAGAGGTTTTTTCCAACCTAGTTGATTCTGTGATTCCGTGTATTCTTAACATAGAAAGAGTATTAGTTTAGAAACTTATCCATTTTTCTTAATATAAAATATCTGGGGAAATTAATATGGGACTTGAAACATTTTGAAACCTATTCAAATTTTGAATAAGAGTTTTCCTCTTTTCGGTAAATAGTGGAAAAGATATTTCTCAGCACATCAGCTGCACTCTTATTACAGACTATGATACTAAGAAATAAGATAATGATGGAGACTGTCAGTCATAACACTTTCTGGTAAGCCACTACTATCATTTTTTCCCCAAAATATGACTGACATCTTTCCTTTAACCCTCCCACCTCTTAGTCTTTATGTGTGTTGGCATGGTGGCCCTTCAACTATGTGGAGTACCATATTTTTGTTGCTAAGCACTAGGAGAGAGTGAGCCATGGGAATCTTTAGTTATAATTTGTACTGAATTCTTTGAGGCTCTCCTTCAGCATGAACAAACAGTGAAACTTTTAACTCATCCATTGACATTATTGATGAAGAGGTCCTGGCCTTTTAGCACATTTGAAGGCCAGTGTGTGCTGGGCGATGGCTAAATAACAGAATCATTAGACTGCCATTTATAAAGGTTGTAACATGGTAAATCATATTCAGCATTATTAGGACCAGGTACACTTCCACTGTCTTCAGGGAATGACAAGCATTTTATGTCAAGTTAATTTGGTCCTGAATCTTCAAAGTGCCCTTGTAAATTAAAACTATTCTAATAATAGTTGATTGAAAAATTAGCATGGAACTTACATTTATGAATAATGTGATTTGACCAGAAATCCATGGGAATGTTGGAGGTACCAAGCTCTTCTAGACACCATGTTAATTGAATTCTGATATCTCACACAAAATTCTGGTATCTTAAATTTTGCTTTAACCTGAAAATGAAGGCAACTAATTTATTATCTGTCCTTCACTATGTATATTCTTCCTGCCTCACAAACTTTTCTTTCTTTCAAGTCAGCACTTACTCAGCATTTAGATAATTTTATTAAAATGAAAAAAACCAAAAAGAATTAATAAAAACATTAACAAATGTGGAACTCAGGAACTGATGGTCTAACTTCTCATTTTGTCATTTTTGTTAGGTCTGCTTCCAGGCCCAGGTAGATGGTAAATCAAATTGCAATTTGGTCAGTTCTTACATGGAATCCTTCCTTTGCAACACTGAAGAACAGGAACTATTTCTTTTCCTCTTTTGAATTTTTATTTCATTCTTTACCAGAAGGGAAAAAAATGCATCAATGATGAATATAATTTCAGGTAGACTACATTATAGAGCAGATATTTGGGGTAATAATGCACTGATTAATAATGGGACATCTCTACATACAATGTATTACATATTTGACAACCTGGATGGGTTAATAGCAGTTGCAACTCTGTGAATAGATAACTGAAATATTTTGAGTAGTAAACTTTCAGAAAGGAAAACATAAACTATCCATGTAGGGACAACTTTTTTTTTTTGACACCTGCAAACATTTGTTGCAAAAGTTAGAGTTATAGGAAAAATCTCTCAAATATTCAACCATAGCTTGACTATAATACGCAGTGGTAGAGCGTCAGTCCATTCACCTTTTACCATTATTGTTATCATAAATGGATTATCATTATTACTTCTGTATCAATACTGAAAACTTCCGTTGAATTCTTTTGAAGATTCTAATTGTGAACTTTCTGGTTATGTGTCTGACAGAAAGGACAGGAAAATATTAAGGATGAAATTTCATCTTTTCCCATTTCACAGCTCATGAGTGTTTTCTTCTTCCTGATAGAATTAAGAGGTAAAGTCTTCAAAACTGGTCTGTTCTAACAGATAGATAATAATGTCAATAGGTTAGATGGAAAGGGGCACCTAGAACCACCAAATGCTTGCCTGAATAAGCACATATTCATATTAACAAAGTTACAAAATCTTTTGTCTAAAAACAAAAGCAGAAGCAGTTATTTTTCCCAAGATAAAGTATAGATTGTTAATAAAATCCATGGGCTTTTTATTCAGTTTTGTCTCAGTATAATTTTGTTTTCTGTTCTGGAGATGACATGCTTTTTACTGTTTTCCGTATCAACTTTTCACAAATTTAAGAACATTATAATGCATTTTGGGTTTTCTTTTATTTTCCTCTGTATACTGGATTCCTCACAACTTATATGTATCTGTTATTCAAGTTGGTTTTTTTTTGAACCACAAATGAATGAAATTCTCACTTTCTCATGTATTGCCAGGCATAAGGTCTTTAAGGAAATTAGTAGATATTTGAAACTCAAGAGACAATCTCAATGGTTAGCTGATTTTACCAGGAAATCCAGGTTATGCCTTCTTAGTGAAGTCTTAAAGAATTTCTATGCTGGATACATCAGCAGAAAATATTAGCAGTGAATGCGGCCCTTGGTAATTAACACTATAGACGGCACAAAATAAATAGATGTCCACTGACATACTCATTAGATTATCTCCTTCTGACTGGAATGCACAGTGCTGAAGTGCACAGTATGGACATCAGATACTCAGTTCTACGGAAAGGAGCTGTTCTTTCAACATCTCTGTGGCAGCTGTGAGCTGTCTGATTGCTGTGTCTGCATGTAACCTGTCACGTACTTGCACTTCACAGACAGCAAAAAGCATACGTAGAGATCCTGTTTGCTCTGAGAGGGGAAGAATACACACAATGTAAACCCCATTAAGCAATGGGATTCCCATCACTCCCAGAACTGATGTCTACAAATTACATCTTTTTCAGTATTTCAAGACTGGCCTTTTGAAATTTTGGCCTACAACCATCAGACTTTCGTTACAGTAATGTTGTTCTCCTCTTGGCTCTTCTCCTTTGGTGTATTTATGTTAGATCTTGACCCCATAACATCTTTTAGGAAAGCTAGCTTAAGTTCATATTTCATTCAAGTGGAATGTTTAATTTGAATTAAATACCAGTGTAGACATAGTGTAGCTTATGTAATTTCTCAGTGAGATGAACTTTCCAGAGTAGTCCCATTTTAATCTCTCTTTAAAAATACCACACCTGTATCATCCTTCAACTCTTCTATATACCTACACGTTCAAATTACTTAATTTCACTATAATTTATCTGTTTGGGCCCTTTTCTTTTTTTCATCTTTCTTTATCTTTCTCCCTTTTATTAATTTTTCTAGCAGTTTTGGCACTCTTTGACAATATGCCTTCCAGGAAGGGGTACATTTTCCCTCCTACTGGCAATTCACATGAAGAGCTCTTGTTCTGGACTTTCCCCAGGATTCTGTGTGATTGAATGCCTGAGGAAAGGTCTTCCAATTGACATGTACTTAATCAACTTTCTGCTACCTAGTATTTCCTTCTCACCGCATCAGCTGAATTTTTACTGCCTTCTCTGTAAAAGTTTTTTCTTGGACATATTGGTAAAAGTAATTATAGTGTTTTTCTCCATGTCAGGTTCTATCAGGTGGACTTTAACAGGACCATAGACTCCACTGACATAAAGTGGAGTTACACTTGAATTCCTATGTATCAGGAAAACTTTTAACCCTTTTCTACTTCTCTTGAGGAAGGATGCTTTTCTGTCTTAAACAAGTCTTTCTGTTTTCTGTGTTATTTTGAGCTGTGTTCCAAACTTTGTTAGGTTTCTACTTTTGAGGCATGAGGCTAAAACCTTTGGACTCTGGTCCTGATTGTTAGAGAACTACATGATTATGCTTTAGCTCAATAGAGAGAGATAAATAAGTGGGCACTGGATCACAGAGTAGCTCAGTAACTAAAAAAAAAAATATGTTCTTAATAATGATTTTTTTTCACTTCATAGAATCAAAGAATGTCTTGATTTGGAAGGGATGGACAGTCCCTTTTGGTTGTCAGGGCATACTTGTTTCATGTGTTTGAGATACTCCTACAAACCTCAGTAAGACCAAAAGAGCTATTTGCCTATTAATTCCTTATAAAATGTTAAACTTTATAAAGACTAATGCTTGATGGTTGGCAGCCAGCTGTTGATTGCACTCGTGTTAAAGGACATTTACTTGTCCTGAATCAAAGGATTTCAGATTATAACCATCATCTTCCTAAAGGTGGTGAGTAAACTAGGTTTGGGTATTTTACACACACTGTTAACAGTAGAAATGTAGTAAATTTGAGAAAACTTTTAGTAAAAGAAATCAGGAGGGAAACTGATGTTGGAGTGCCCCTAACCTGCTTACTGGCTATTACTTTGTGATGTTCTGAAGTCTTGTGATGGTCTCAAGTGACCAGGTGCCACATAAGGAGTGAGAAGAATTTCCTGTTTAGTGTTTGCTGGCATAATAACAGTAATGGTCTGACTGCTAAAAATAAGCCTGGACTTGATGTTTACTTACTGTGTCAGCTTTTGGAAGCAACTTGTCTGAAATTGTACTGAAGAGTGTGGGCAGAGGTGAAGCTACAGAGTGTAAGCATCACCTGTAGGAGACCTGTCAGCCAATCCCAAGGAAAGGACCAACCAGCGTGGTCTTCTACAGACTATTATAATTTACCGCAATGGGCTTATAATAATGTATTTTTTTCACCTTGCTATGTGTTTGATGCAATATTTTTTTTCAATTGCAGCTAGGCAAAGGCATGAAACTTGCACTTTTAAAGGATGACATGTTTAGTGTCATGTTAGTTAAATTCAGTACTACACTCATTGAAATCAGTTACATCTTGGGCATCCTGTCCAGTAGGACATGCATTAATTCCTTTATCCTGATTATGTATCTATTGACATATGTAGTGAATAATTCTGGAAGACAAGAAAATAATAATAAAAAAAGGACTGCAAGTTATATAGGAAACTTGTAGTTCTATTAGAGACAGACCTGAAGAAAGTTACCACCTTTCTACTTCATAGAATAGAATCATAGAATGGTTTGGGTTGGAAGGGACCTTAAAGATCATCTCATTCCAACCCCCATTCCATGGGCAGGGCCCCATCCAGCCTGGCCTTGTTACTTCATTAAGTCAACCTGGCTTCCTCTGCCTTGCACAGCTTCTCTCTTTCCCTTTTTCCTCTAATCTATCTATATATTTTATTTATTTTATTTTATTGAAAAGAAAGAACAAAGGAGGAGGTTGAACCCCAAATGCTCAATATGAAATATTTAGAAGGGAGTCTAATCCAGAAGAGGTCAAGAAATTCAGAGATAAGTTTTCTTCAATGTTAGTCCCCTTATTTGATCTCCTCTCAACAGTGTTCTCGCATCTTTCTTCTCATACCACCCTTATCTTGGCTCCCTTGTGAAAATGAATTAAGATAGGACTTTCTGATAGGTAATTTCCCAGATGTCAGTTTACCTGTGCAATCTGATAACTTACTGAAATCAGTGTAGGAAATGTGTCTATGCTCCTGGTCTAATTAACTAGTATTTCTAAGATAAATATTATCAATTGCTCAGTGCTAAATGGTCACGTAATCAAAGCCTCTACTGTAATTCTGAGACACAAGTGATAAAGATAAGGGTGCAATGTAAAGTGGACCACAGAGAGAAACAGGGTTAGTCTTTTTGCATCAGAGACCCATTCCATCTGTGTGTTTTCACAATCTAAATATGTCAGTGAAAAGAAGGGTTTGCACAAGAAAGGAGTTGCCCATCCACCAGTGAAACCTAAAACATGTAAGAACCCATTCTGGGAATGGGGATGTACTCTAGGAGTTTGACTAAGAGTATTTAGTGCTGAGCTTTCCAAACAACAAGACAGGAGTTAAGAAAGAAGTGATGCTTTCATTTTGTGTTTGGTGATGAGAAGAATTCACAGTCCAGTGCAAGTCTTGACCAACATGGTAGCTTTACCCAACTCCATACTATTCCAGTGTTTGGCTCTTCCATTTCCTCTGGATTATTTGGATAAATTTTTCAGATGTCTGCCTTGTGTTTTGTTTAGAATAATTAGACAAAAGCACCACAGGGAGGTGTGATGGGGATGAATAATTGCATGGAATTTTGAAGATCAAGGTTAGCTGGCCAATGGGAATATGCAACAAAGTTTCAGGCAGCAGATATCTATTTATAAACATGTGCGTCAAGTATGAATTAGGGTTTGACTGAATTAAATTTAGAAGAGGGGTTTTGTTTGTTTGTTTGTTTGTTTGGTTTTTTGTTTTGTTTTGTTTTGGTTTTGTTTTGTTTGGTTTTTTTTTTTTGCTTTCAGCTCCGATGGAAATAAGATCATATGTTTTACATCCAAAATAAGAATATTCCAGTCCAGGACTGTGTAAAAATAAGATACATTTTTTCATACGGTGTGATTTCTTTTTGCCCTCCCATGGGCTAAAATATGGTATGTTACAAAAGAAATGCTTTAACAGTTTTGGCAAGCAAGCCATGGAGTGACATGAGTTATAGTGTAATTGGTAGTACTGTAAGCATTGGTGGTAATTAAGTTCAATGTGAGATGTTTATTACAGAGTGAAAAAAATTATCTGATCCAGCTGAGTTAGAAGATGATACCAGCACTTGCTTCACTTCTTTATTTGTTGTCATGTGTTTGTAAACATTCAATGCTTTGAACAGCAGGGACAGGAAATGCTCTTCCTCTTTGTTGGTTATACATTTTTAATATTATCTTTAAGCAATTAGACTTGTCTTACTATTGAATTATTAACTTAAAAACACCCTTTCTTGACATTATTCTGATTTGTTTTGCAAACCTAAAGCTACTTTACTGATGTTAGTATGAGGTCCTGGTTTGGTACTGTAAGTATATTTGCCTTGGTTCTTCCTACTTCTTCTACCAGCCCCACCCAACTGAATAAAGATATAATATGTTAAGCAGATTGACACGGTAAAGCAACTCCTTTGTATTCTTTCTGCCAATGAAAAGTTGAGATCTAGTCAGCTGTCCTGTGAAACCCCTGTCCCATGCTGTCTTTCATGGTGGATAAAAATGAAGAAGACAAATAGTATGGTCCCATTGATATTCGTGGCTCAGGGATACAAGTTTATTGAACAACATTTTTCTAATATTCATAGAATCATAGAATAGCTTGGATTGGAAGGAACCTCTTAAGGCCATGTAGTCAAACTCCCCTGCAATGAGCAGGGACATTTTCAACTGCATCAGGTTGCTCAGAGCCCTGTCCAATCTGACCTTGAAGGTTTCCAGGGTGCAGAGTTTTCATAACAAGCTATTACACATTTCTTCACTGCTCCCCAGTTACTGTCACTGTAATAAAGAGGAATTTGCATTGTTGAAGTTGCGTTTGATTAAGATGAACAAAAAGCAAAGCCAAAGACAGGCTCTGCCCAGAAAATTCTAAAGAAAGACAAAAAAAACCCAAAGAAAAAGATGAAGACTTAACAGGCATGAGGTAGTAGATTAAATTTAGAGCTGCTTGCTGCCTGCAGCTGTCTGTCTTACTCCTTTGACAAATGTTGTTGGTTTTGACTCAACAATGTGAATCAGCTTTTGGACCCTTGCAGTTTCCAGCCCAGCCTGCCTTCAATTTTAGTTTATCTTTATATACTAGTTTGGAAATTTACAAAGGTTCAAAAGCAGAATTACAAGAAGAGCAGATGTTCTTTGCTCATTGACAGCAATATCCATTCAACAGGTAAGGGGAACAGCAGGAAATCTTTAGTTGCACACTGAAGGGGTTGACAGTGCTGTGATTAAAGTAGGTTATACAGCTCTAATGCAGATCTCATTTGCAGTGCTTCTTCGATCTGACAGTGACCCTACAGCTTTGAGGACTGTAGGTTGTATACTCAGAAGAGAAGCATGGGCCCAGTTCTAACTAGGGTGAAATAATGTGACAGATAGATAATATAATTTTCCCCATTTTTTGCTTCAAGCAACCCTCATAAGAATAATCTATTATAACAGTTACAGATTATCTAATACAGCAATGTATGTCATTATCCCATATTAAACTCTGAGACTAGTTAAATATGAGCAGCTTTTGTGTTCCTAGGAAACTCATTTTCCATGGTACTATGCTCTGATATCAACACTCGTGATGTGTCCAAGTCTTGTCTTCATAGCTGAGTAATAACTTTGTCAGGCTCAAGTTATAGCAGTGTTGCCAAAAGACAAATAGCAGTCAGTAACAGTTCTGTGTTCAAATGCAAAGTATAAAAATAATCTCTATCCAAGAAATACACAGCATGACATTTTGGTTACTGTGATTTTCATGTATAGTAACAGAAGCAACGAAAAGATGTCATCGTGTACTATGGAAAGATATCAGTATTTGTAGTTTCTTCCAGTCATATAGCACTGTAATGGGAAGGATCACAGAAGCCATTTCAAAGCCAAGTCCTATCAACTCTGGGACTACAAGATTTTTCATCTTTTTCTACCTCACTTCTTGGCGTGGCTCAAAAGATATAATTCTTGGCTCAGAGAGACGCAGCTTTTATTCTGCTTAAGAATTCTTTAAATAAAAAGGGGCCAAGATTTTCTAAAATAACTGTGGATTTTCAGTGCCTTAGTGTCAGGGGACTCGACTAGTTCAAATGTCCTGTAAGTTGTGTTTTGAATTTTCAGATAAAAACCCCCTATAATCACTGGCTGCTTTGAAGAGCCAAACAGTTTTCCAGATTAACTATGAAAAATTAATTTTTGTCTGTTGTTGATCTGATAAACCCAGATGAACATACATTCTGAGAACACAATAAGATACAGCAGGTACTGTAGCTGACTCACTACCTGTTGGAGTATTAAAGCACCTAAGTCACCTACATTCCACTTAGTAATGTAGTTTTAGGTTATTAATTAGTAATTTATAAAAGCATTTCTCTGTCTTCGTGGTAGTTGCTACTTCAGCTTCCCTTATTTTTCTAACAGAAAAGGAAACATAATGCTGCATTCCAGGCGTTTCTATGGTGAGGCAAGAAACTGCAGCTGTAGACCTGAAGGAAAAGGGTGAGGTAATTTTAGGCCCTAGAGACTTGGTAAATATTAACTGTAAAAAAGTTGAAATAAAGTAACCAAAAATATACTCCATTATATTGATGAGTCAGTTTTACAATGGCCAAAAAACCATTAACTTGAGATTAGCTGTGTCTTGCAAATATTTTTATGGATTTTCATGTATTTATACAACAGCAGTCATTTCAACCCATTACCCTCCCCCCCCCACCAGCGGCTCTGAATCCCCTCAGGATTTAAATGTTTGGTTTCAAGTTCAAATTGGCTTAGTTCTGACCTCTCTACGTTGAAGTTTCTGTCCAGAGACAAAGAGTTAAGAGAGTTAAGACTAGGACTAGTGGTGAAGGCACAGCCTGCACAAAGGGGAGCCAATCTAACCCGACCTTGGAAGGCTCAGCACCCTGACAGCCCCTGGGCACGCTGAGGAGGAGAAAAACCAGTGCCCCTTTGGTGTGGGCAACCCCCCCTTCCCCTGCCAGTTTACTCCATCTCTGAATCTCTTGGTTGAATGGCGAAAGAGGAGACTGCCTTGCCCTTTCTCTTGATCCAGCCTTGCACTGTTGAGAGACAAGTGTACTTGTTCCTTATGGATATGGCACTGTATGTTGATTTCCACAGGAAGGTGAGATCCAGTCCATTCCCATATCAAACACTTCCTAAAAATTCAAGGAATTAATAATTTACCATCAGTCTAAGATTATTTCAGTGAGGCAGCTGATGCCTAACTCTGGGTAAGATCTAGTTGAAAGCCTTTGGTATTACCCGGTAGAGGCTGATGGTGGTAACTTTATGCAATTTCTGTAGTGGAATCAAGAAACCAGAGCTAAGCATTACACTTCTCATGCATTGCCTGAGAAAAGACAGTTGTTTCTGGCCAGTAATAGGAAAAATGCTGTTGTTTTTACATGAAACAATCACTGCACAAAATACATAATGTTGAGAGAAAGTAACAGAGCCTAAGACTGCCTAAGACTGCCTACCAGAAAAGAACCTTAAAAATTAAACTACTCAGCCACGCTCCTTCTAGGTGGTGCTGTGAATCCTGAATGGACTTCCATAGGGGAATACTTCCTCTAGAAAGGGTGGCTGATCAAGCCTGCTTGCAAGAGCTTGGTGGCTAGTGTGAAATATATATTTGAATCTATTTGGGCTTAAGCCCACATAAATTGGAATATGAAGAGACATCTCTGTTTTAACTATAAATTCTTTGAAGCAACATACTTCACTGGAGGAGGATGCTTGAATCTAACATTTCTCTCCCCATGAAAAGTTTTGATGATCAGGCATAATGATACTCTTCTTGCTGGTGTTTTCATTATTCTATTAGGGTGTCTTTAAGGATCAATGAGTATGCAGCCTTGGAGCAGTGTGTAAACAGACTGCCTTTGTCTGAGATGATGTTATCCATGCAGAGAAATTCAAATTTTCCTCACTCTTCAGAACTAACTGAAAAGTAACAAAATTCTCCACAATAAACTTATTTTCTGACCAAAATCTACCCTTTGGCTTTGAAACTTTAACAGCATTTAGCAAACTAATTATTTAAGCATATGTGCAATATTCAAACCTTTCTAAAGAGTCTTTGAGGGATGATGCCTAGAATCATAAGTACAAAGAACGAAAAGTTCATAAGTTTGTTTATAGAAAATAACCGAAGGGAAGATTCTTGGAAATGTGATGTTGGAAGGCAACATTCAGGGTTGAAAAACAGAGTGTCATTAAAAAGTCTTGGTCTAAAATATATGATGAAAGAAAAGATTGAGAAGTATACGAAGAAGAATGAATTGTATATGGAAATTAGACATCAATATTTGGAGTGTCCAAGGTGAAGGAAAGAAGTAATCCAATGTAAAAGATGTTATATCAGATGATGATCTCAGAATATCTATTTTTCATGCACTGACTGGTTAGCTAAAATTGACCTCCATTAATTGGTAAATTGAATTTAAATATGAAGGGATTTTTTTTATGTTTCTTTTGGGAATGTGTGGAGGAATCTGACAAAAAGTGTTTATAAGAAACCAAAACCTATTATATATTCACTAGCTGTATCTATTTTTATCCCATTGCTGAAGTATGACCTAAAGAACAATTAGATTCATCTTACTTCATTTCATTCCTTAAGAAACTACAAAAGAATCTACAAATAAATTTTGCAAAATTTCTAAGGTAAGAAATTGTATAAATTTCTTATAAGAAAGTATAAATATTTTACAAGAATAAATGTATTGAAATAGAGTTCATCAAAGTTAGAATTCATGCAGGAATACAGGATTTTACAATAGTAAATATGGATTTTGTGCAAAATATTATTCAGGAATTTGGTACTATATTGGAATGTTCTTGATTGCCTCTTCAGGCAAATATATTGCTCAAACACAGCCAAAGGGGCATTAGTTGGGTAATATAAATAATTTGAAAAACAGGAGGTGGGTAAACTCAAGTCTGAATTATGTCTTCTCATATACACTGAGGTTTAGTTTCATGTCTCCAAATTTTAGCTGTGTAGAGGTTAACTGTCCAATTGAAGGTAGTGATCAAATCCTCCTCAGTCATTAGAAGAGAAAGATAGCTATTTCCAGAAGAAAATTTTCCTCTCCGGTATTAAATGTCTATTTTGTGCTCTTGGATTTTCTTGTCTTTCTTCATTTTTGGCTGTGGGACACTAGATAATTAATTTTGCTTCAGACTAAATAAACCTAAACAAAGCATGGTGAGATACAGAAATATATTCCAACTCATTCAAATAGTGGAGGTATCTTGACTCAGTTTTCATAATTATGTTCTTAGTTGTCTAAATGTAATTTTGAAGATGGATTAGGTACTCCTAAAACATAGCAGTACTTTGGAGAATGTTAGTGTCACAGGTCAAATGGTGTGAATGAGATACCATCATATTCCTACAGTTTCATTGTATCTTCTGACTCAGAAACATCATAAAGCCACAACAGCTAAATTAATCTTATCAAGTCTTGTAGCTTAAATTAAGTAATTAATTAGTCATATAGACAATATTACCAAGAAATATGATGAACTTCTGCCCAGTAAAGCGCCTGCCAAGACTCTTTCACTGATTTCAGTGGGAGCTGAATCAGACTCTAGATATGCAGCTGTAGTAGTTTGTAACCTGGAGTCTTATAGCAAACTCCAGTTCTCCCCCTCTCCCCAACACAAAGCAAACTTTAATTTTCGATGAATTCTTAGTTATCCTTTCTTGGCTCATCTACTCGTCTAGGACTTTCAGTTTTAGATATCATGGCATTTCTTCCTCCCCCAGTGCCATAGTGACAAAGATGCCAAGACGCTAAAATGCAGATCCTCAATTTCCTGTGCTCAGCTCTGAGTAAAGAATGATGAAAACCCTTTTACCTCTCTGTCTTTGGAGTCAGGAGAGCACATTGATGGCAAGTAAATACATCAAAGAAATGCAACCAATGAATTTATCACTAAAAGTTACACTGATAGGGGGTGGGGACAGGGAATTAATCGCCCATTTCTTGATTAATTGTGCATTAGATTTTTTATATGACTTGTGGCTTGAAAACTGAATCTCAGCAGAAAGCTCATCAATTCAGAAAAACTATTTAGGATGACAAAGAGGCTTTTTTGTTATCAGCTGCTTAAAATGTTCTTGAAGACTCGGTCCAACACCTTTAGCATAAGGCAATATGTGTCGTTGATTTCACTGGAATCATTATTTCATCCATTGTCTTCAAAACAACATGACACTTCAAATTCATAAACTCAAGTTCTTTCCTAGAGTAGAACTGGGGTCTTTTTTAAAGAAAAATCATTTATGAAAATGATAAAGTCTGTGAAATAGTGATCTCTGGCTGTAAAGCAATTACCTATCCTCCTAAGCTGAGTTGCAAAAATCTCGTCTTGAGTAGAGACAATTTTGACACCCCTATCTACAGTTCATTCCACAATTTGTGAGGGTCACAGTATTACTTTTCTTAGCACAGAAAAATTATTTCCTTTGTTTGTAAAGGCAACCAGCAGGTCTATTCATATTTCAAATATTCTTCTCTTGACAGAATAGACTTTATTTCACTATCTTTAGGGTAAGCAGTCAGGTGGGTTGCAGTTCTTATAACAAAGAGCTTTACAAGTAAGCATTCTTTTGACTTTGATGGGAGAAGACATGAATTGTAATTTTCTTCCAGCTACCACAACGGACCCTGAAAGAAGAGTCTTCAGGCTTCTGTAGTCTGCTAATTCAAAAACACCACATCTCTGTATTGGTGCAAATTGAATTATTGTGCACTGCAGTTACTCTGCCTCTTTGCTGTCCTTCCACCAGCAAATACAAAGGACCTTTATCATTTCCTCAGGAAGACAACAAAACAGAAACAAACCAATGAAGAGACAGGATCACTTTCACCAATAGAGCACTATAGATAAGACACTTGAAATATGTCTTGCACCAACGCAATATTTCTGAAGGGCTTTCACTAATGACTGGCCTGAAAATCTTCTGTGTAACAAGGATTTCAACACATAGAGATATCTCAGTGAAATATTAAATATGCTTTTGGTGGAAAGTAGAGCATTATTGGGTATACAGGTAAATGAGAGATAAAATCTAAAGAAAACATACCTGCTAAAACAGTTGAGTCATTGCTATATAAAAGTGTACACACTTGAATACTACATTTATGCAGGACAAAAGCTTATCATAAATCTACTAACAAAGGTGAGACTGCAGATTTGCAAACACAAACTGAAAAGTAGCCCTGAAACTACAGAAAACTGCATTACCAGTCAAATCTGTCAAAGAAAATGTTCTATGAACAATGAAGCACACGTATACCTAGGAATCTTTTGGGACTTTTTGAGACAATAAATCATTTTCCTGCCAAATTTTCTTTCCAGCAATGCCAGAATTGCATTAAAACTATGTGGTTTGCTACTCAGATTAATTATTTGCCTTTGAGGGTGTGGGTTATATTGAAAAGCAAATAAATGCCAAGTAATCTACGTAAGGTTTTTAATTTTCAGTATATGTACTAGACACTTGTAAAAAAAGAAGTTAAAACTAAAGAAGCATGTACTTCAAAACATGATTAACAGTCCCACTGCCTTATACGTATTGATTTGCGCTTAATTTTACCATCACTTTTCCATCCAAATGATTTGAATGCAATGAAAACCTCATTAATTGAAGAAGTGAACAAGATACTCTGAGAATCGCTGGTGGAATCATGCAGCTGCCAAACACAGGAAATTGAGACAGAAATGGTAAAAATAAGTTGTGATGATCAGAGATCTAGAGATATTTTAAATGATGCTGCAGAGGAAACACTGTAGGGAGCAGCAGATGATTGCCATGATTGTAGTCCCTTAGCCTGTCACTCCTGAGCAAATTTTGTCAATTATGGCAGTAAAATGAACTAGAGAGGAAAGAAGACTCACTGATTCATTGTGAGGAATGGATGTCTGTGTAGTTAAAACTGCCATGGCCAAAACCAGTTAGAGTGTACATATTAAAATGAGTATCTCCAGGATGTAACCCTTTATACCTTTTATCTTCTATTATAGTCCCAGTTTTGAAATATTTATACTTTGCAATGCAAAGACTCTTTTATGCTGTTAAATAAACCCCAGGATCTGCTTTCAAATAATAATAAAAAAAGTATATCTTAATAAAATAGAATGATTATTACAGAATTTGTCAACTTTTCTGCAGATGTTGAGTAGCCCTTGCTAATTTCCCATGTGTTAACCTTTTTCCCCCATTTTCCGTGTATGTTATGTGTGTGTCTGCGCGCATGTGCACATAAATGTGGCACACTAAATGCAGTTATATTTTCCATTCAGATTCCTCTTGCCCTTTTGGTAGTGAAGCTGGGAAATATTGTATTACACAGAAAGTTTTACTCCTAATAAAAGTAACTCTTTCTGTGACTGCCTTCTGTGCACATTTTGGACCACCATGGGTTTTAATGAATTTCCACTCTTTCTTGTAATGGAACACTGTGAGGCAGCATGTAATAGTACCAAGGCTGAGCAAGACCTTGTTTCCTCTCCAGGCCTACACAGGACTGCATTATGTTATGTCATGCTTCTGATAATGTCCTAGTCAGAAGAATGCCACATGTTACAGAAACACTCGAGAAATTTCTGCTCTGCCATCTGCTTCAGCCAGGTGTGTTCCCTGAACCTCAGTTACACCTCTTTACAACTGCCTCACTGTTTCCTTTATTCCATATATATTCTCTCCCATCTGTCCCTTAAAATATTCACACACTTTCTCCTGAGTAATAGATGGCATTCACAGCATGTGTTTTCTCACTGGTCTTTATCATAACTTTCTGTGGGACTTGTCCTATTCTGCATCTTTCTTTCAATGATCCAACAAGCTTCCAGTCTTACACATTCAATTCTTCTTGCCTTGGGTGACCTTCAAGTGATACAGCAAATAAAAAATAATACAAAAGGGAAGATATAACTGGCAGGAGCAAAGTAGCAAGGTGGGTTCCAATTTGGAGGAGATTCTCATTTAAAGCCTTTGGATCCAGGACCTATCCTAATTTTTTCATTTCACACCAACCCAGCTTTGCAAGGGAGTGCTTCGAAACATTCTTCAGTAGCTTGATCCTGTTTGAGGATTTTGCATCCTACAAAAGGAAGATGGCAGATCTGAAGAACAGTTTTGGAAAGTCTGCTAAGTGTCTTCAAATAACTAGTTTACTGTTGTATGGAAATAATAAGAAAAAGAAATATATTTTATAATCTGCAAAGTGTAAGATTGTTCTTTTGTTATGAAACAAATACCTGAAAATCCACATTTGAGACACACCTGTTAATAATCTCTAAGAAAACAATTTTATTCACTTCAACAACTGTTGGGCTGTCAGACATTATCTAGGATCCAGGCTTTAAGTGGACTACTGTCTTGACATTTTTCCCTCTCCTGCATAGGACATTAGTCTGAGGGCAAGCTGACCTTTTATTCATGTTGTCTTGCAAGGTTCTTCAATGAATTTGGTCTGAAGTCCTGCCCTACAGGTGAGTTCTGAAATTACTTATATAGTACCTCAGAAATCAGTCCTCAATGAATGCCTCCTCATTCAGAACTGTCACCTGATTTCATCTGACATTTCCTTGTCTTTTAAAGATACTTTTGAAATGCTGGTGTCCTTCACATATTTTAAGAGGATTTACCTCTAAAACACATATTTAAAGGTGAGTGCAGAGCATATAGTTTTTATTTCCTAACCAAACTAAATGCAAACATTATCCTATTACAGCATTATCCCTGCAGGTTGACAAGGAAAGATTTAAATCTTGTGATTTAGCTCCATTAACATTTTCTCTTGCAGGTAAACCAGTTTAAGAGGTTTCCTCTCTGTTCCTTTCTCATACCTCCTAACCCCTTGAATTACTGCCCATTTGACTCTCTGCTAATTCACAGGCTTTTGGGATGTGCTGTAAGGTGGATCAGGGAAATTACCTGGCTTTAAAAAGCAGGAGTATAAATTGATTCAGTATAGCACATACATCTAAAAACAGTTGCATAGATGTACAGGAGTAGCCAGTTATCTAAAGGAGATGGAGTAAACCACCAAGAGAAGATTAAAAATAGGAAGTTTTATATATGGTCTTGCCATAGAGAAGAGCTGTGTCTGTATTTAGCATATAACCCCTTATAACAATTCAATGAGCTTGGAAAGCTGTGCTAGAACATTCATAGCAGACAGAAGAAATAGTGTCATCAAAACAGTTGATAAAGAACCATAAAGACCCAACTCTATAATAGCAGCGATAACAAAGAATCAACCACTTAGCTGAAATTGTAATAGGATTGTATGTTCTTAAAACCGAACAGACTAACCAAATCTTCACAAAACTCTCTGATATAAGTACAGAGCAACAACTATGTTGCTTTGGTAATTGAAGCAATAAGCTCAAGTGACATGACTGAAGTCATATAGTGGCTGAAACCTTTGTATGACCATATTTATGTGTGTCAAACAATAAATTAGTGACTGGTTTCAGTAAAGACATGGAAGGGGCGTGTTTAGTTCAGGAGGTGCTGCATGAAAACAAGATTATTTTCTATTTTAAATATAACTCTAATGACTTAAAATGTCTTGAGTTTTAAATTAGACTATTTTAAAATTAAATGCCCTAAAAATACCTTTTTTTCCTATTATAAGAGATATATTCCAAATTGGCATGATCTGAATGGCACATTGTCATTCATCAGTCATATGTTTACTCATCAGTTCATGATAGATATATTCTATTGAGTTATTTTTAAATAATGGATTTTGTAAGGGAGTATGTAATAAGTTAATAAGTAAATTTCTGCTTGCGTAGAGGTGAAGATGCATTCCAGGACTTTGACATTTCCCAGATCACTGTTTCTGATGGAATGACTAGTTGAAAGACCTAAAGTAAAGAAAATCCTGGTGGGCAGTATTTAATATTGCCTGATTTGAAAAAAATCATATTCAAAACTATACGGTATTTAAAATTGTGTTGTTTCCTCAACAATAACATTCTTAGTAACATTACTTACATCATTTTAATAGTAGTGTGAGACTCCTCAGGGAAGAGATCAAAAAGTAAGTATATTTTACTAGCAGAAGCTGCAGTCAGTCAAATGAATAACCCTCTCTTTCATAAAGGCTGCTCGAAAGGCCATCTTTAATTAATGAAAAGTAGCTTGTTAACAATAAAAGCTGAAATTTGTCTTGCAAAAGGACAGAAGGTCAAGTGATGGCTTGGCAAGTTGATATAACCACGTCATTAGTTATGAGCTACAATCAGATCTAAACCAAGCTGGATGCTTTAGTTCCTGCCGAAAAAAAAATGATCCCCCATTTTGAAAAATATCATTACAATTGGCAAACAGTTCCTCATTCCACCCAGGAGATGCTTAAATTTGGAATTTTACACTTCTTAGACTGCCATCCAAAACTTTGATGAGTACTAGGACTACTTAATTAAAAAATAATAATACATTATTAATTTTATGTGGGGAAATAAATTGGGAGATCCACTGTACAATAAAGGAAATCACTTAAAGTGTTACAATCCAGAAGATCGTGAATGAAACCTGTAAGATTACGACAGGAAGAACTAAAAATAAAGCAGATACATTTCTGATTGTTATAAAAAAGCCAATACTTACTAATGGCTGTAACGCCGAATTTGAAATTACCTAGCCTGTATTCAAGTGTCTTGTCTTTAAGTATTGCTCTTCTAGACTCTCTTAATGCTCTGGTACTGCAGCTTTTGATATTATAAGCTAACTTAAAAAAAAAAAAAAGAAAAAAGATTGCTAAACCCACACACATATTCAGATACAGGAAACGGAGCACAGAGACAGGTATGTGTTCATATAAAGTGTGCATACTTCCCGGGCATGGCTTTCTTGTAAATAGATGTGCACACACGTAATGTAAAGAGCAAGAGATTACCAATGAGAAAGTAGTATGACAAATACATATCCTAATACATGGAAGATAGATATTATATCTAAGTGATAGAGTTTGGAATGGCTTTGTGAGTCTGGAGTGGATTTGTGGGTAGTGAAATCAGGACTGACTCACCCTTAGCAAGTACAACAAGATTCTTAAACTATAACACATTGTCAAATACTCTCTACATGTCACTTACACTAGAGGAAAAATACTTTGCAAATATGTAAACATTTCTAAGAATGTACTTGGGGCTATTTTTCTTCTGAAAAATGTCTTAATTCCTGTAAGTCATTAATAAAGAATTTATATGATGTCATACACATTCATATGTCTTCATAAAGTTTTAAAACGCAATTTTTTAGTTCCAAATTGAACTATATACTTCATGTAATGGAGAATGAGAATTTTCCTCTCAAATCAATTTAAAGGTCTTATTTCTGTTCCTGCAAGGCAAAAACCTTTGTACTTCAAATATATATAATGCTATAGATATTGAACTTAATTATCCATGGTCTATTTCTAGCACAAGTAGTGAATTGAGTACCCCGAATAATTCTGAGAGACAGCATTAGTGTATTAATGTCTTTCATAGATTTGTCTCTATTCACAAAATGAATGAGACTGGAAATCTTCTTTCCACTAGACAACAACCATTAAGATTGATGCTAGTGAACAACAAAATTAATTTAAAATCAATTTCTAGTAACTCTGGTAAATGACATGGGCCCACTCTTATTTTTGAGAAAAGGGAGCTGTTTATTGAGTTTGGAAAACAAGTCACCTGTGAAGTGCCTGAGATCAGCTGATACAAAGAAATTCTGAAGCAGGTTGCAGTAATGTTGGAAATATTGTCAAAACAAGTCTGTAACCATAATTATGTGTTTGCTCTATAATGATGGACTGCTCATCTTAAGGAATGTCATTGCAAGCGGGAACATTACACAGATGGCCAGGTTCAACAGTCATGATCGTGTAAGCATAAACCCTTCTTGTTTTATTTATGAGCTGAAAATTCATCCTAAGGTTTTCCATTGTCAAGTGTCTACCACAAATGTTACAACATGTTTGCCAACATGGTCTTGAAGGTGAACCTCTGGTGCACAATTGCAGCCAGAAGGATGCCGCAAAATCTTCATCTCTTAAATAAGGATTCCAGTGCTCTTGGCTCACATTCATAAACAACAATGACTCAAGCTGATCTCAGGCTCTGATTGCAGCCTGCTATTATAAAACCATGTGTTAGCAGTCATATTCTTGGATATTCCCGCAATCACCTGTCAATCAAAAGCCTATTATGGAAGAAGTGATGATGCAAACACAAAAAACATCCACTTAGAAAAAGCCAAATTCTGACTTGTCTAGCAATGAAAGGCTACATTTAGTTTCCTTTGGTTTCTGAAAGCTTCTGAATTTGAGCTGCCTTTTCTTGCACTCATCATACAAGAATATTCCCATTGTTACTTCCACTGCAGACAACTGAGATGTGTTTGTCAGGAGAATTATGAGCTGCTCCAGTTTTATCTCTTAATCTTTGCTTACCAGCTTTTAAAGTTGGTATCATATCTGCCTGGAAAGATAAGATTAGGAGCCTCTCTCTTTTTGGAGAAAGTTTTAAAATACTCAAAGAGAAGTAATGAAAGTTTCTCCCATCTGCAGCTATGTCACTGAGAAATCTGCTTGCCCTCACTAAATATTTCCCTTGCATGACAAGAAAAACTTTTACAAGGTCAAATGCCATATCCCCTAATGTGCTCTAGAGTTTATTCCTTACTCTAATTTACCCCAAGACAATTCTGCTTTTCTCATGCCTTTATCTATGCAGGTGGATTGCTAGTGCCAGTTCAGATACTAACTGGACAAAAATTTAGTTGATCAGACTTTCTGACTACAACTATAAAATTAGCCCCAAGTGCAGAAGTTAATCTTTCCTCAACTCTGGCAGATCTAAACTTAGCTCCTTGTTTCTTTCCCATACTAATCTCAAAACCAATGGCAGCTCTCTATGAAGCAAGATACCTCACTGATCCATGTATAAACCCAAAATGAGCTTTCACATTAGTTCTGTACCGTCCTATCAGTTTTAGCTTGTGAACATAATACATGTAAGGTCAAGTGTAGTCAGCACAACTTAATTTAATTCCAAATCCTAGGCCTAAATTACCCCAAAAAATCATGAGTGAACATACTGGCAGGCATTTCTGTGTTTGAGTTAGGTTTGAAGTTGTCAGTGTATATTATTTTAACACCAGTACTAGGTCTGAGCAGGTGGGGTTAGGGACTCACTGAAAATGTACACTGAAATTGCTTACACCATGTGGCAAACTGTCTTCCAATGAGTGTATCACAAGTTTTAGACAAATGAAAGTATGCATAAATCTTTACAGAAACGTCTAGTGTCAGCCTCCCCTTCGTTGCGTTCAATGTCAATGGGAATTTTGTCTTTATGGACAGATCTAAAAGCTTTGGGGAAATACTTCACTTTTCAAACTCTTAGAGTGATTTAGCTCAGTTTCAACTAGAAATATATTCAGAATTAATTTTATCCATTACCCATCTTAAACTTTAAGGATCCCTTTTCTATATTGTAAAAGAGGGATGATTTCTGACAAATTATAAATTCTTTTCTAGGAGCAAACCACTTTAGAGTTGAGCTGGGAACACAGAATCCAGCACAGACAAAATCTTAGCGCTGCTGATTTTTGCTTTGAAATTTTTATTATTAATATTGTCAGGAATGTTTGTAGGTCCTTTATGTCAGGAACTCTGAAACCAGAATCTATTTTCATTAGAGCTCACTTCTTACTCAAAATTAAGGCAAAGGAACCATAAAAATGCTATATCTGTAGTGAATAAAAAGGCACTTTGAGACGTGTAAAACTCAGGCCCTTGACAGACAAATTCCAGTTGTGGGGAAGATGCCTGTTTCTAAGGATGATTCCTAGGATACCCAGTTTCTTGTGTTTCCTCCTCCTGTACTCCAGAGCAATCTCTGCGAAATGCTATTTATCTATCTTTCTACTTAAAATATGCTTTGGATATCAGTACTATAAATAAATGTGAGACATAAATAATAGATCAAAATAGTTTGGTTTTATGACAAAAAGTTTTGGTGAACTGGTATTATATAGGCGGATGGAATTCCTTTCTACTCTATGAGGCAATGTGTTTTGTGTAATGATACTACTTAGCTCCTCAAGAATCATGTAGTGGACACAGGGGTGACATTTGTGATATTGTGATATGCAAAAAAATGTATTTCCCAATATTAGTTAGATCCTGTCAGTAATTGTCCCTAAATATCCATTTCTGAGGCTGTAGCTGGAGACCTGGCAGCAAGCCAAGAGTGTAAACTGTGAGATTGTACTATATAGCTAAAAATGAGCCTCCAAACTGAGCACTGAAACTTTGGTTCTTGTGAATACTAATTTCTCCCAACATTTGGCCATAAAATCTTGTTTCTCAGCAAGAAAAAACAAAACAAAACAAAACACTCTACAGTTTGGAACTTTGCTTTTTATGAAACTGCAGTAGGGTTATTTGCCTCTTGTTATATACCTGACATGTTTTTACTAATAACATGTATTTAGCACCAATAGTTAAGAAAAATAATTTAGAGTCTTAGTGGGAATAAAATGGTAATAAAGGAAAATAAAATGGAGAAACTGCTTGCTGGTGGAACACCCCACTATTATTAATTGTGAACCATGTGATCTTGGCAACCTTTGGATGTACCAGAACCATCCACTCCCTTGTAAACTCTAGCTGGCATTCCCATACATTATTATGTGGATTCCTTGTGACCACTTCCCTTTCTGATTTTCCAGAGACAGAGTATAAAGTTTCCACAAATGCCAATAAAACATGAAATCCTATTCCACTCTTTAGGTTTGCATTGTGTAGTCATCTTCTAAAATAAGAACCAGAAAAGATTTTAAACATTACTCTTTTCTATTTTTACCTTCATTCAATAGTTGCTATTCTTTATAAACATTACAGTTTTTGTTTCAACATCTGTATGTTTTGGGGTTTTTAAACTGTTGGCTTTAATACTGAGAAAAATTGTAAGTATTTCCTTCCTTCTAAAAAAAAAAAAAAAAGAGACTAAGAGACTTACATGAATGAGTATGTTCTGCTTCTTCATCTTGATTTTGCTTGCAGTTATACTGTGCCATATAACACAGATGTCTAAAGGTGAATGAAGTTTGAGTAAAGCATGTTAAGTAAACCACATTTAGCTTGTCATTTTATAGGTAAAAATAGCCCTAAAGCAATGTATAAATATTTAGCCTTAGAAGTTCTTTGGTTTTCTGCTTGCAATGTCCTCAACTTGTCAAATGCATAGTAATAATGCAGACACTGTTGTTGACTGAAGCAACATAAACATGAGCTATTTTCTGATCCATTTTGTTGAAAAATAAATGCAGGTGAGGAGAGAAAGGCTGAGTGTGGGTGGGTGGTTTGCAGTAGACTTCATCATCTATAATTTATTCTTCAGGAGGAAAAGCTTTTGCAGGACACTGGCATGTAAGAACCTGAGCATGCTTACACAGCATTACATCATTCCCATTAAGTTATTTCAATTTCTTGAAAGGCTTCTCAGGTTAGCACTTGGACTCATAAAGATGGAAGAATAAAAACATTGATGAATCTCTAGAAGCTGCAGGAGCAGCAAAAGGTCATGTCACATAAGGGTTGGTAGAAGAAAACAAGTGAGATAAACCTAGTTTTAATTAATAAGTGTTAAGATAAGAAATGAAAAATACATCATCTTCCTTTTTGGACCAGTGGTTCCATACCTGCCTAGAGCAAAATTTCTCCTGCCTTCCTGGGAGGCATTTGGGACTTGGTACTTGAACTTGCAATTAGTCCCAGTGATGCTCTATTCTGAAAGTGTACCTATGTCCTAAGAGGGGATGCAACCAAGCTATCATAGTCTTTTAAGTCAGGTAGATAAGTAGGTAATCAGTAAACTAAATTTAAGTAAGAGATGGAAATTCTCTACATATTTACGTATCTTGATACATTGAAATAGATGTATACATGTATGTATTTTGTAAAGCATGAAATTATTTCTTAAAAATGTCCTTATCTGAAAAGTGTCAGAGGCTACATTTCAACCCTATTTGAAGATTCACATAACACAGAAGTAGTCTGCTATTATTCTCGGTATTTCCTGTACCTCTAAAGTTGCTCAAGTAGTAATTCTTGCAACTGCTACCATTCTCATCATAAGCAACACTAATTCCCACTTTCTTCCATTACTCTCGCTGCCTATTTCTCTTGTCTCAGACACTAAGCCATTGTGCACTATTTCTTTTCCTCTAATACTTCAACAACAACCCTTGGGCAGCCCTTGGGGTCAGAGGTTTTCAGCTGGTGGGTCTGTGTGTCTGGTTACATATCAGATCACACAGAGGTTCAGCTGCTCTGCTGTTTGCTGTTCAACCCTTGATCAGAGCTGGTTTCTTATCTTCTGATTTTTTTTTCCCTTGATAGTTGGGAGAGACTAAAAAGCACCTCCTGAGAACAAATTGTCCCATTTTAAGAAAAGCTTCTGAAGACAGGTGGGATAAATGCCCATTCATATGTGTCTACTTCCTCTCTTGAATTATAGGGGGGAGCTGAGAAACCATCTTATTTGACAACTAACTTTAGATGATAAAATGAGGTTCTGATGATAAGTTCCAAGCTAGCCCAACAACAAATTAAAAAGTCAAACACTGGCACATGCTATGGGCAAAGAGATTTTGGGAATGTGCCATCAAGACAGAATTTAAGATAACCCAATATGTAGGAAACAACAGTCAAGTTAAGGGGACTTAGTTGGTGTGCAGCCAGCTCTGCTCCTAAATTACACAGGGAATATCATAAAGAAATGTGATCATTCCATGGGTCTCTGAAAACTCTAGAAAATTAGGATTAAGATAGTCAGAGAAGTAGCTTAATGATTTCAGAGGGGTTTGCATAACTTAGAAAGCCATTTTTCAGCTATTGCCAGCACTTCAGTTTTGTCTGGCCTGCAAAACATTATGTTCTCTGCTTTCCAGGTGGGAGTCCCAGGAAAAAGGGACTTAGTGTTGGCTGGGCAGGCATTTTCAGCGTGATCTGGGCATGGGGAAATATGGAAGGCAGGCTTTCTTTGTTGGCTGGCTGGCTGCTAAACTTCACACCTTGCTTTGGGCCTGGAAATAAAGAAATCAGTGACAAATATTTCAGTGTGGCCCTTGGGGACATTACAAAATCTCTGTTCATTGGGAGCTGCTGTTAAAAAGTGCCCAGTGAGTCATGGCTACACCATGGTAACGGGCAGAACCTGACTCCAGACGAATGCCTCCTGCTTTTTTATTCCTTTCAGTTTAGATTAGTTTCTTCTAACCTTTTCCATCACTATGTATGCAGAGCTGGATCAGTGCCTGCATGTCTGTGCAAAGATTTTATTAGGTTCTGCAGTATGGGCCTTGGAGCTTAAATAGTCTCAAAATCAGAGAAGAAAGATTAAGGTAGGCTGCTTTGCCATAGCAGGTGGAACAAGAAGAGCTCTTCACACTTCATTTTAACATATCTTGGTACAGCCTCACACTAATGGCGATCCTTTTTTGAACAACGGTCCACAGAACAGTGGAATCAGAAATGAGTGATTTCTGACATAAGTGATATTACATTGGCTGCATATGCTTGTGTGGGACTAAAATTTCAATGTAGCTTTTCCAGAAACTTAATTTTGGTTATAGTTTTCTATGCTAAAAATTAATTTCATTTAAGATTTCCGTGTTATATGGTTTAGTGGCTTAGTGGCTACAGCAGCAGTGTTAGGTTGACAGTTGGACTTGATCTAAAAGGTCTCTTCCAATCTTGATGACTCTATGATTCTATGAAGATTGGATAAAAATCCTTTCATTTTATTATAGTCACAAAGATGGCTTTATTTTAATATTCAAAGGTCCTTAATTCCTTAGAGGAATATTTGTAGTCAGAAATAAGATAGACTTTGATAAAATTGTAAATACAAAGCGAATATAAGAGGCTGAGTAATCTTCTGTTACCAGAAAAGACCCTTACATGCATGTGAGCAGATGTAGGACACTCAGACAACAAGAAAATCAAACCTAAGCCTTTTTTGGGGTTGGTCATAAGTAACTAATCTCTCTACAGACTGAATAATGACTTGGCTGAATTGTTGCAAAATAATTACCTCTCTTTCTAAAAAGGAATCCATGCTACATGAAAATGAAATAAAGAATGTTTAATGATTGCATTTACACTTCAGTCAGGATTTCCTAAAAATGTGACAATTAAAAGAAATCCCATGTAATTTCCACATTATTTATATTTATCTAAATTTATATTTATCTAAATTTGTGCATCAAATTATTTAAATATGCCTTCGTTTTACATACTCTTTTAAGCGCCTGCAATGGTCAGAAACAGGGTACTGGAGTAGACATACCTTGGGGATAAGCTAATACATAAGTCCTATGCCCTAATATAAGAGAATAAAACACATCTGAGGTTTGCAAGCAGGACGATCTAGTGCATCAGCCCATCTTATGCCAATGAAGAATTGTTCTGTGGCATTTACTTCCGATGAAGTTTTGAATTCCCAAATAGATGTGTCCTTGAACTGATTATTCCTTGAAAGCATCTCAGTGGCAGGAATTTGCTCCTGATACTTATCAGAAATTTGTATTTCAGTCCTATCTAATTAGTGTTTATTGTGCCTATGTGCATTTCTTTTCTTTTAATCTTTAGTAATTTTTAAGATCCTGTAAGTGTAGTTCTGCCAAATTTTATGCATTCAGCTATTAATATTTTCTTAGATTAAGTCTTCACATATTTAGAAGTGATGTAAAAATTGCAGATATTTTACTTTCAAAGGCAAGGAATCAAACTTTCAGTTAGAGAGGAGATGAAGGCAAATGAAGCTAAAGAAAACAATGGTCTGAATCCTGTTTCTTTCTCTTCACTGCTTTGGAGTTGCAATCTATCCAGAGTTCCCATCTTTTCTCCTAATAAACGCATGACATTTACAATCTAAAATTTTCCCTAAAAAAGCTAAGTACACAGAGGAACTAGGGCATTAGAAGGGCTTAACTTGATTTACTTTTTTAAAAAAAATTTTCAGCACTGATTTAAATTAAACTATTCCTGAGTAACCCTGCCCGAAAGCCCTACCTACATTGGATGTGAAGGGAATTAATGAGCGCTTTCGGGAAAAAACCCTAATGACTACTAACAAACAATCTCAGGGAAAGTTCAGTTTAACAAAGCATTAACTGCAAAGTTTAACTGCAAATTGAGGTTGCTTGTCTAAATATTAGTAAACTGTTAAAAAAGAACAAAGGTCCTTGGGAAGTAGCCTTTAAATTACGACCACACAACTTTGTATAGCAATCTCACTGCTAATTGAAAATTAGGCAGCATTGTGGTTAATGACAAGGCTAGAAACACTAGACCTGTGTCAAAAAGACCCAAACTGAAAGACAGACAAGCTCTACTTGATTATAGCGATTACATCATGGTAATTAGAATTTAAACCAACTAACCCAAACACAGACATCATATCTTCATTTGATAGCTACAGTCTAGTAAATAGTGGGAAAGGATGTTATGTATGGATTAGCCCAGCTGAAATGAAAACAGACATTCTTTTTGAACCTGTCTGGCACCGAAAATGAGAACTTAAAATCAGGCTGTAAAGTGGACTTGTAAAGCCAGAGGCCTTTGATTTTTAAGGATCTGCATAGTGTTTTAGCCAGTGTTTGTTCTGCGGGAAAACCACCTCAGCACCCGGCTATGAGGCATCCTTGTGTGCAGTCTATTACTGTGCAAGATGTTGAATTTATCTGTGGGAACACATGGATATCAGCAACGTCCTGCTTTGTGCTTCACTGCTAGAATTCCCTCTGAGTTCATGAGTCACTGTCAGCTGTTCGCTAAAAATAACTCCTTAGCACTGCTTGGACTCATACTCATGATGGTGATGTGTTGAGATTACTAGCGACAGCATAAACACTGCATATTTAAAATGCATTTCATGTAAATTAATCTTAAATGTCACAATTTAACTGTCTGTGTAGGGGAGCATTTCAATATCTAAGATGACTCATCCTCATCACCACCTAAAAAGAGTGGTATTCTTGGTCTCCCCCTATACAAAAAGCCAAAAAAAAATGCTGTGAGTCATGCTTGGTCTTTCAACCCAGAGGGAACCTTGACACTGAGAACTCCTTTCCCTTTTTGATTTTTGAAGTTAAAAGTTATAATATTCATAGAAACCAACATATGAAATCCTTCTTGCATTTCTGTCTAATAAATCTGTATGTAATAAATTGCAAGGATCAAGGTCATTCTCATCCACACTTAAAATATTTTATTTCAGAGACTGCATATAAATCATAATAGCTGCATTGATTTTCTGGGCACCAAGACAAAGTAGAGAGTCAAAGACAGGAAGGCCTTCAGAGTATTTCCTTTGCCTAATCTCAGAGTAAAGACATTTATTATGGTGCTGTTCCCGCTAATACTTTGAGAAAATCACACTTGGAATTTGATACATCCAGGTTGTCAAAAAATGGTTGTGTTACAACAAATTGTGTTATTATGAAAAGGTTCACACCAGAGACAAACAGCAGAGCCAAACTTAACACATATACATTTAATATTTAATAGGAGATGACAGTTCTCAGAAACTCCCAAAGACTCTTCACAGACAGACTTATCTCATACTCCTAAACCAAAATCCCTGTGTCAGCTACTATGGGCCTTACTTATTTCACCAGAGTGTTATTTCAACTTTGCCTGACTTTTACCGTCTAACAACTGGATACGGCTGTTTGACATAGTAAAAGTATGGAAAAGAGAGCTCTTAAATGGACATCAAAACTACAGGCAATATGGCAATTTCACTAGTTGCACTTGATCATCAACGTCAGATCTCAAGCTTTTGCTACTTAGAGAAAAATTCAAAATTTAATTTTTTCAGAATTTTTCATGTTAAGCATCAGTTGCTTTAGAGGCATATCACATTAAACTTTGGTAAATATTAAAAGGATATGAAGCTGTGTAATTCATTTTACATCTTCCTTCCTTCTTTCCTTCCTTCCTTCCTTCCTTCCTTCTCTCTCCTATACATTTCCTGAAGTGATATTTTTATGCTTTCATATTGCCATATTACTATAGATAATAGTAACCAAACTGGCTATATTGCCAGAGGGGATGGAGTGCTATTCATCCATCCTGGGTGAATGCTGAAATAATGTTTTCAAGCCTGCAAAATCAGATGAGAACTACCTCCTAGATCTCAGACTCTGTAGGTAAATAATCTAACAATTAACATGTGTTGTAAACATAGATATATTCTCATACCCTTCAGGATAAGGTACCTAATGCCCTGACTTAAAGTCCTTAGCTAACTCTCAGACCAGCGATAAGATAATGCTGATGAGCAGGCAGTCTGGATCAGTAGCTGAGCTTCAATTATGTGGATTTAGGCAGTCAGATCCTGGTTCTGATTAATCTAATGTCCCTAAAAATCTGCTAATGCATTTATTAGTGAAAAAATCTATGAGAATAATTGTCTGATTTCCACGTAATGAAGCACTGCAATCCAAATAATTTACGCGTGGTTTTCTCGTATAACTGGACCTGCATCTTGCGTGTTACTCCTACTTGGGGGTAGAAGTAGTTAAAAATTAAATAATAAACTAAGCAAAACAAACCAATACTTTTTAAAGTAAAAAGCTTTAAAATAAAAAAATCTAAAAGATATGCAAATATGAAGGGAAAATTACCAGTATTTGTAAAGAGCACAGCTGGCCACCAGAAAACCAGCCAAAATAAGAGAGGGAACCAGTCTACAAATTACATTCGTTCATCTGTCATTGCCAACATTTGGGGGCTTCATGGTCAAAGTAAATGGAGTCATCTCTTTGAGGCATCATATCTTCTAAGTTCTGCTCATCTATCTTAGATGGCATGTAGAAAATCACGCTGCTGACAACAACATAGATAGAATCAAAGAAGGATAATAAAGAGCATTGAAAACCTCAAATAGTCATTCCAGTTGAGTAATCTCATGGCTATTAGGAAGAGTGAAATCCTGACTCCTCTAATTTTGTACCTCCCTGACCTTCTGACCTCTACAGTGACACAAAACCCTTAAACACTATCTATGGACATAGTAATACACACTAAGTCTGAAACTTAGTGTCTATGAGACATGCCACCTCCTAGATGTGTCTGTCCCTCTCCCTTGGTTATAGGTGGAGTCTAGGCAACTACCTTAGGGAAGACATCTTGCTACTGGGGAACAAAACAACTTGAATCAGATCCAAAGTCCTTGATATGAGTCTGAAGAGCTTTTTCATGTAACTCTGTAAAAAAATTATGGCTTTTGCACAGCTAACATAATAATTTATTTAAGGCTATTAAAATCATATTTATCAATTTGCATATTCAACAAACTCAGTTCATAGAGGGTGAGACACAATTAAGACAGAGACTGAAATTTCTATTTATACAGGGAAAGTAGCACATGTAGATATGAGTCACAACGAGTGGCAAAACCCAGTAATAGGAGCAGTTCCATCCCTTCCCACAAATGTTAAACTTATGCTGTCATATGAAAGGAAAGAAAAAAAAATCCCCAGAATAAAATGTGCTACTGCAACAAAAACAGCAAACCACATTCCTCTAAAAAAAATCCATTTATGAAGCTTTCTATGTTACTTCTTATCTTGCTTTATGTATTATATGTCAGTTGTAACCCTATTGATCATTCAGTGTTACCTCATGTGCAATCAAAATTTCAAATCACAAACCAGTTATCTAACATAAGGACACTGGAATAAAAAAACCCCATGAAACAATGATGGACAGGACTGTCTTGCATGCTCTTGCAAGAGAATAAGGGAATGGAGAGTAGTAAACTGTATAATATCTCTATAACCTATATCCAGTGCAGTATTGTCTAACATGTAATGCAGCAGAATGTGCAGAAATATCTGCATTGTTTAGCAGCATGGTACTGTTTATGTTCTTAATATGTATCCAGCTAGTACAACAAAAAAATTTGTTCAAGCAAACTCATGTCCATATAATGCCTTTTTTGGTGGTCAAATATGCTCATCAGTGTGCTCAAGGAGTTGTTCTCTGTTTTGCTTGATGGTGGATTAAACATATTTCCCCAGTTTTTGTTATTTCAGAATTCTTTTACGTCTTTTAAAATCAAGAAGTTGTATTTCCTATTACTAAGGCCTTGTCAAAACTTTGTAGCTTTCATCTTTTTAATGCTAGAATAAATGTTCTTCACAGCCAGCATCTTATCCAGGGAATCGTAAATTACAAAAATTTAAAGCCTGGCTGTTTTATAAGACACTAATGAAAGTTAATGACAATGAGGGGCAATTTATATAATAACAGCAAGTTAAAAAAATAATGTACAGAATGCTCATTCTAGTTCATTAATGTTGTTAAATGTATACACAAAAAAGAAGTGGCAATAATGCGAGAAATGTTAATTGCTTCACAATGCCATGCTGCAAGGAGCAGTATAGTAAACATTTTGGCATCTTACTGCATATATTAACAACATAGTCCAGCAATTGCTAGGAGGTACAAAACTTCATATCCCGAGAGCCTTCATGTATATGCTTACTTACTCAAAATAAATTGTCTTTTGTCTGGTGCTGTTGTACACAGCATTACTCCTTTATTAGGAACAGCAGAAAATTTGTCTTTAGGGCTAACAGTTCTGCCATTTTTCTTCTTCTGTGGAAAACTTTTTCTGTATATTTCTGGTTGTATGGCAGAACCTTCTGGCAATGGAAACCGTATTTAGCAACATATTTTATTACTTAAAAATAAGATTTCTGAAATTCAGTGGTAAAGAAAGCTTCAGAGCAAGAATATTTTGCAATAAGTGTGACACTGAGGCACCAATTACAGCAAAGGTATAAGCTGCAGATTTGCAGGACAAAATACTAACTACAAAATCTTTTACATCAACACTGCAAGGTGTAGGCTTTTACCCCAGATTCACCACAACTTTAAAATACTAACACCAGCCCTGTGTGAAACTCAACATTCTTGTGTCACACAGGGTTCATTTTGCTGAGTGTGGGTTTGCACCTTCTCATTTTCCTGCTCAGGTTTCAGACCTGAAAGGTCTCAAGCTCTCCAGTCACAGCATGGAATGGGTCATGCTTCCTGCTGCCCCATCTGAAGAATTGCCTCCTTTAATGAGAGAAAAAGAGCAAACATTGAATAACAGTGCATTTCTGCTTGAAAATCTGGGGAGGTTAGTGGGCACTTTCATGAATACTGGTATGAAATTGAGTATATCTGGTGATAGGCAGGATCATTATCCATGAATAATGTCGAATTGAATTGGAGTAATTTATTTTTGCATGTATTTGCAAATCTGATTTTATGTTATTTGATAAGATGCAGCAAATAAACATTTATGTATTTGCTAATGAAACAGGTTCTATAGCATAATCTGTTAATGAAACCCAGATGGTAATGAAACACAGTGCATTGCTATTTTATCATTTACATAAGAGATTTTTAATGTATTATAATTCCACCTTTCATCAAAACTCTCACAGATACATTTCTCCTTAACATGGGGACGGTTGATTGCTTTTTTGTAATATTGACTATAACTCCTGCAAAGGCAAGTGTCCTCTCTGGTGTCCTGCTTCAGCCCACTGGCAGCGTGTAGAGGAACCAAGCGAAACAGAGAGATGTGGAAAAAAAGTTATGCATAGTTCCCAGAAACAGCATCAGAGCAGTTCCCAATGATTACTGTGGCCTTAGGTTTTAATATTATTCCTTGCTGCTCCTATACATCCATGACAGAAATCTGGGCCAGCCATCTTTCAGGAAGATCTTTCCCCTTCCTATTAAATGCCTTGTATAGAAGGCAAAGAAAATGTACTGGGACTAAGCATAGTGCCACCGTTCTCCCATATAGTATGAACATTATAATTAGGTTCCTACAGTTGTGTCTCCGGCTTTCTGCATTAGTGATGAGAGGATTTGCTTTTAAATTTTGCAGAGAAGGTGTGTCAGAGCAATTGCCAATAATTACATCAATGAAAGAATAGCTCAGATCATACCTTACGGCCTCTCTCATCTGATTCCAACTTCCATACACACTTAAAAATGCATAATAAATCTGACTAATGCTTTAAATGAGTGCTGGTATGCACATTTTGGGTGATACTTCAATGGTAGTATACGTCTTTGCCAAAGGTGACCACTGGCTGTCGTAGCCCAAGAACAACAGTTTGGAGCAGGCAATACTTAAAAATAATCTTCTTTGTCTATGAAACTGCCCCTTGCTTGGCTGATTTGACTTTGATTTCTATTCCAAACTTGCTTTATCTTTTATCCCTTAATTATCAGTTGGAATAGTGAGTAAAGGGTAAAACAATTTTGCCTGTAATATCTATACACTCTTTCCCTAGCTACACTTTCCAAAAGCAGAGGGTTACAGCCAGAGTTGAAGGCTGACATTTTTCTTTTAAAATCAAATGATTGGATAGTCACAAAGACCCCAGAGTCTATTTTTTAGAGTAGCATGGCTGCACTCTGGCACGAATAACTCAGAATAAATGACTCGAAGTAACCCTGCCAGGAAAAAAGGAAAATTGTGTTGAAACCAAAACGATAGCTTCGTTGTCAGTGTGTGCCTTAAAAGAGAAAGTTTGTGGCAATAATTTCTGTGAGCGACAGTTCAGGAAATTTGTACTGGTAAAGATTGAAGTCTTAAATTTTTACATTCTTCAATGTGTCTTTGAGTGTGGAAATAAGAAATATCAGACAAATGAAGGAAAATATTTCAAGGAAGAGAACTTGGGAAGGGGGAGAGAATTTATTTTAAATTTAACTCTTATATGGGTTTTATAGCACCTACAGATGAGAAAAATGCTTTCAGCAAAACTATATTTCATTTTATCTATATGGGTTAATACATGACACATTAGTGGTAGAGACTACTTTTAAAAATGTTACAGTTTTATGATAGGTGTTAAGTAAACACAGTTGTGTTGAATTCTGACTTTGTACATCCAGTCTCACTGACTCATTTTGTTTGAGACTCACTGCGTCATTTGGATATATGGTAAAAAAATTAGAAAAATCCTCAAAACCTAAGCTTTTGAAAAGAGGACCTTTTCCACCTTTTGAAAAATATCTCATGGTCATTTTGAGCAGTGGTGATCTGTAAAGAAAACAGATTAGAAAGTTTGATAATAGAGGAAGGAAATATTATCACAGCTTGAAATCTGTTAACAGGGCCTTCCAAATGGGGCAAACATTAAAGTCAAATAGAAACTCAATTACAGGAAGATTTTCGACTTGTCAAAAATAATTGCATTAATGTCAGCAATGCTGAAGGTCTAAAACAAGGAAACTATTGTACAGTGTCTCTAGAAAGAAAGATTAAAGGAATGTATAGCACAGTTTTAGCAAAAGGTCCAAAAATGCTCACATTTATTTTGGTTTTGTTCTGAGGCCAAAGACCACAGTACTGAATAAAACTGAAACATCAAGCTATAACTTTCTGACAGATGTTACATCACACAAAGACTGTGGAATACTCAATAAGAGGAACCATTTATCTGCTTTTCTGTGAACAAAAGCTTGTAGTAAATACCATGTACGGGACAGAGATTCAAGCAGTTTGGAGGAGCTGGATCTTGGAGATAGGAACTGGTCTGTGCTTGAACATTTAGCTAGTATTACAGCAGGGAGTGTTCTGCATTTGTAAATAAAGCTCCAGTAAAGTAAACTTTATTTAAGAAAATCTATTGAACTATTATAGAAACCATATATCCATTAGTGATTTAAGTGGGATTTTTAACAATTTTTTACAAGTAAGATTGGGTTTCTGTGTCACCTGTTTTCCTAGCCAAAGCTGAGATAATATTTATAGTACTGCTGTCTTCAGCAGCAGCACCTGTGTTCATTCTGAGCAGGAACTGCAGAGACACAACAGGGTAAACTAAAAAAGCAAAGAAAGAGCATCAGAAGTGCTCTTTTCTTTATCTCTGTGCTATATTGTAAGAATTCATATATAAGGACCTGCAATGCACAAAAATCTACTGATTGTTTTTTTATTTTTCTTATTCCTCCGGGTGTAATTCCAATAATCTACTGTGGTTTGGATGTCTAACTAGTCAGTGTCTAAATTCTGCTGAAATTAATGGGAATTAGACCTCTATAAGCAAGCACCTGATGAGCATTTCAGAAGTTCTTGGCAGGTTAGCCCTTTTAAAATATCTCACTAAAGACCTTTTTGCAACTGTAAGCCTCCTGATATCTTTCAGGTTATGAAGATGTCTTATAAAAAGAGGGAGTATGACTTTTTATGCAGGTAGATAGTAACAGAACAAGTGGGATTGGTTTTAAACTAAAAGAGGAGAGATTTACATTAGATGCAAGGAAGAAAAATTTTACTCAGAGAGTAGTGAGGTACTGGAAAAGTTTGCCTAGAGAAATAGTGAATGCCCCATCTGTAGAAGTGTTTAAGGCCTGGTTGGATGGGCTCTGAGCAACCTGGTCTAATGGAAGGTGACCCAGCCCAAAGTAGGGGAATTGGAACTAGGTGATCTTTAAGGTCCTTTCCGAACCAAACCATTCTCTGATTCTACATCTGTGATCTTTTCCTAAATATGTAAGTAATTTTCACAGGGCATCAGATGTTATGAAATTAATTGCTTTGAGAAATCAATATTTTCTTAATTAATCTGTTGAAATATGTCACCTCATTTTTGTTTTTTTTTTAGCTTTACAAAACAGGGACCTGATTATGTCCTATGACTGGAATGGCTTCTCATGATAGCCTGACCCATGGAAGTGCCACAAATATTAATTTTCCTTTAATGTTCACAAGCTCTTGAAGTTGCACAGTGTTAGCACTCAATAGCTCATACAAATATTTTAATAGCCAAAGTGACACCCACACTGTCAGAGCCAGTATTCTGCTAGTGGCCAGGGTCAGTAACAGTTTTACAGGGCCAGACCAAATACTTTCCCAATCAGTACATTTCCTAAAATTATTTCATGGACCAGTGATGAGAAAGAAATGTTTAACTTCTGGTATTGTTTGTTGAAGAGTTATAATAGGTCCTCTCAAAGCATCCCTTCACCTTTGGAAATCCGTTCTCATTTCTTTACACCAGATCTGCTCCAAACTCTGTACTTTGTCACAAGGGTACAGGACTTTTTAATAAACAAAGTAGATGCACATAACCAGAAATGCTCTTAATTTGTGCTAGCTATTTATTTTAGTTACATCACAAAGAGATTTGCTGATCACCTTCTCAAAGCTGCATGTAGATGTATTTCTGTACCAAGGATGTAGAAACCAAGCTAAGTGCTGAGCTAGGATTCGATAAACTTGTACCATAGCTTACCTTGTACCATAATTCGTTTGGGTTCTCCTGTTTCAATAACAGGGTGCTATGGTAGTTCTACATCAGAAGCAACACATGATCCTGATAAGACAATCAACTTTGCATTAAAGTGTATGGGTTGCTCTCTAGACAGAATACCAGGTTAGAATGTGTCATGGTTCCCTCAATGTCATGTGCATGAAATTTTTTTCCTAAGAAACTAGGGTATGGCAGAAGAGGAATGGATTGTGCCTCATTTTTCTCTGGCATGGAAACACAGTGCAGTGAGGAGGTGCACCAAGATAAAGGAGGTAAAGAGCAATTACAGTTCCAGGAACTTGGTGCCTCTGGGACAAATAAAATTATTTCACCCAGCTCACACTCAAGCACTGTGTTAATTATGTGGATCCATTGAGTATTGGGCTCTGAAGTCTTGGGTTGGATTTGCTTGCAGTTGTGTCTAACCAGTAGGGAGGGAACAAGGGGTGTTCCTCAGGAGACATCCGTTCCACAATATTTGATGATAAGCTAAGGAAAGGTAGACTCCATTTACTCCTTTCCACCCTGACTATACTGGTTCACGTGTCTGCAGTTTAGGGGAACACTGTGGAGGCAACAGATTTATCCCACCTCACAGAAGATAATTACCTGAGGCAGCTTTAGTAGAGAAATTCTTTGTCCTGAGAGGTGCTTTCAGATAGTAATTGAGAAAACTAGGACCAAAATCACTTTCTGAGAGTATCTGTTTCTCATCAATAACTATAGAAGCTGAATAGAGTAACCAAGAGAGGTGTCTAACATTGTTTGGGAGGAACCCATCCCAGATTTTGTTCTCCTACTGGGAAGTCTCACAGAGTTCCCTCATACTCTGGTCTCAATAAGAGAAAAACTTCACTTGCTTGTTATGTTTGCACACATCAGGTGAAAATCTGCATGAGCAAATGAGCATGTGTGGAAATACAGGATTTTACCTCTTGGTGGGTAATGACACAGTAGAAGATTTAACCTCACACGTGCCAGATGGGACTGTGCTGGCCCAAAGAAGCCTACCTTAGTACAGCAGTATATGCTTTTGCTAGATGAATATTTACTCCTTCATTTTTTGTCATCAAACTGTCAGAAATCTCAGATGTTCAAGGGAAGTATAAGCAAGCAAGAAGTTTATCTTCACACTGAATTTGAAACCTCAAACATTTTTAGGGAAGACTGGTCATTTATTTGCTGTTTCAGTCTTATTATAGCAACGTAGCTCTTTTTCTCACTGGAGTTTGTATTATTGACCATTATTATTACTATTAGGCCAGATCATCAGGAATATGATCAGTGAGGCTCTAATCTCTTACCAGTACATGATTGTAACATATCAACATGACTGTAAGATATAATTTTGTCCTATTTTAAAATGTTCAAGTGAGTTTCATAAAAAAACTGTGCAGAAAACAACCTTCTATCTTCCCTTAGCCTAAAAGAGACATTCCAGCACATTACCAGACTGCAATTTAGCAAGGACTCATCCAAAATGTTGATAATGGATTAAATAGTTTTAAGCAGAACAGCATAAAGAATCTCCTCCTGCTGACTAAAATTTATAGCTGTGGCTTACATAGTAGCTTAGCAGTTCACATATGGCTTGTGTCAATGGCAGAAACCATGTTATTTTCTAAATCACATTGATTTGTTATGTGGTACTGAAAGATTTTAAACAGAATCATTGGCTATAAATTAGAGAATCTAGTCTTCTACATTCTTATCTGTGTTTCAGATCCGTCAAAATGAGCCCACGACTCAAGTCTTCTATGTACACAATGCTACTAGTCAAAGAATAAGAACTAAGACCATTCAATTTCCTCCTTTTTTGGAGCCAAGCCAGACTGACATTTTCCTTTCTGTTAGTTTTGGCAAAGACGAAAGAGAGGGAAAACTTTACTGCTCTGTTACTGATGGTTTTTTTATTTTGTTTTTATTAAAAATGTTGAAACATGGGGCCTCTGTCAAAATTATTTTATTATTGAAAGCTGGGTGGGGTGAATGAACTGGCAACAGTTCAGAAAGCCATTAACGGTACTGATAACGGGGAATCCTATTCAGCCTCCACAGCACTGCAATACTTAAATGCAATAAATTTTACTGAAATCAGGTTACTGATGTGCACGGTTAATGAATCGGTAAAGATTCAAAGGTTAATCTGCTGGGAGGTAACAAGTTCTGCCCATCTGATATGGTAACCAAAATATGATATTTGTTAGTTACATGATGATATTTTTTGGGCATACAACAGAAAAAATGAGTTTTTATTGGCTACAGCTTTGTTAGGTCTCCAAGAACGAAACATAGAAAAAGCAACAACTCTAATGGTGATTCTTGAACCACAGACAAAACTTAAATATATTAGAGGTGAAATGTGACTCCCTGAATAAAATATATTGTCAAACATCAAAGGAATTGCCAAAGAGGCAGAGTGTTCCCTGAAGCAGAGCTGCACGTGTGCCCAGGAGTGCCCCCACCTCAACCCTCAGCCCTTTTCCAGCCAGTACACTCCATCTCCTGAGAGACCTGAGAGACATGACGGCCATGTGGAATTTGGGAGGGGCGGGGGAGAATGTGCAGTGAAACCTCTTAAGAACTTCCCTAACTATAAAGCAACTTTCTAGAAACAAAGCAGCAAGGTCAAAGCAGACTTAGGATTTAAGTGTAAACAGGAATGGAAAGGAAGTAAAAGGTAATTCAATGAAAAACAAGAGGAGTGGATGAGGTTAAGAAAGCCAATGATTAATGCCCTTGCTTCGCCCTCAGGAGGCACACGTTCAGATCTTATTGTGCCACACCTATTTTGTGGTGTTAGACATGCTGTTTACACTCTCTGGCCCAAAGCCTTCCTCTTCTCTCCCATCCTTTATACAGGGGTAATGGTAGCTACCACACAGTTAGGATAAAAATGCTGAAGCCTGTGAAAGGTGCAGATCTTGCAGATATTTGTGATACACAGAAACCTTGCCATGAAAGAGCATTCTCCGGGTGTCTTTAAGAACCCATGGCTTGAAAGATAACACTGCATCCTAAACTCTCAATTGCCAACTCCCAGCAGAGCAACATACTCTAAGTAAGGCTGTCGGGGAGTGAAATGTGGTGATTTCTCCAGCATATTTATTCCTCTGTAGAGTTGCCCATAGACTAGCAAAGCTTGGAAACTTCTACTGCTGATAGGAACCTGTAGAGCGCAAGTCCTGAGCTTGATCCCTCATCTCTTCACATCTCTTGACACAGGGTGACATCCCATGAAGCCAGATCTTGCTGTGTATCCATGTCAATCCAGTTTTAGAACTTCTGCTTTTTCCTCCTTTCTTTCAATGCTTGGACCGAAGGTTCAGGTGTTGTATTAAAAATACATTAATATTTTATTCCCTGCCTGGATAGACCTCTCTAGCACTGGGGACATAATATAATAACTATAAATTTAATGTAGTCTAATTCATTTAACAGTGAAAAGGGATTATGAATATCACATATCACATTCCTTTTCTGTAGCACTTCTACAAATAAATTTTAAATCACTTTCTGAGCAGGGTGCTGTAGACATCATTACAAGACTTGAAAGACAAGAAACTGATAAACATAGCAGCAAAGTGCCTTGCCTGTGGTCATTCAAAGGCTACTTTGTTTCTCCAAGGCCAGAAGACCTCCTCTCAAGAATTATCCTATTCTTTGCTATTGATTTGTCAACAGGTTATGACAGATCCAAGCTGTACACGTTCTGGCTCAAGCTAGCAGGATAAAACAGTATCTCTGTGTGCCAGTCGAAGTCTTCTATTTCAGGACAAATCAACAGTTGCTTTCTCTTGCAGGATTTGCCAAGAAACAGAATGAGCATATTTCAGTTCAACTCAGATGCGTGTTATCTAAGAGCCAACTTGAACATGTTCTAGGCTCCAGTCTGGAAGTTCATATGGGCCTGGGATGATTCCCAATGGATAAAACTAACAACTTACAGGCCCTTTGTGCTGAGAAACAAGTAGTAATCAACGGATGATGGAGGGACAGCTGATGCATTTGGAATTCTCCCCCAGTTTATTTTGAGTTCTGAATTTCCTGTGTCTGGAAACATCCTTCCCCCTGTGACCATCTTGGTGACAAAGAACTGTCAGCTACAGTGCTGATGGAGGGTTGAAAGAAGAAGGAAGGAATCTACTATTGAGTGAGAAATTTGACTGTGTGCTCCTTCATGGCCCTTCTTTCCCTTGCTAGACTTCTGAGTGATTTGTTATAATGTAATTATCGGTTATAATGCGATGTTTTTAGCAATAGTCTACCTACAGGTAAATCTGCAGGTAAAATATTCCTGTAGCAGGAAAATTTTGTTTCCAATACAGTTTAATACAAATGCAGTTCAACTGTCTATTTCAGAACCTGTACATGCCAATGAAAGACCTCTGGGGTCTGGACCAGAATCTAACTAGATCTAACTACAATTTCAGATTGTGGGTCACAGCAACATTTTCATTTAAGGACAGAGTGAAATCTCATAGAAGCAAGTCATTGGCGTAGGATGGTGTGAAGATTATGATAATCTCACAATAAAGCATTTTCATTATTTGAAGACAGCTACTTGTATCAATATTTCAGGACAGGCTTCTTAAATTAGTAATGATAAAGATTTGGTTAAGTTTTCAGATTTTCATTAAATAGTATGAGGAGATGTTAATGGCACTAATAGTATTAGAGAGATCATATGCTAACTTTCAAGTTCAAGATAAACACAGAGAAAACGTTAGAACATACTAAGTAGTGTGCTGCTATGGGACTGTTAGGCAGGATATAAAATTGGGTTGAAAAGAGATTAGATTATGAAGTATTATTTTTACTGAAAGACCAGCAGAAAGGTAGAAAGTTGAATTTTAAGGGCACTTTGTTTCTTCTTTTTTTCTTCCTTAATATACATTGAATACATAGGGCCAGGAGGTAGTCAGCAGGAGTTCAGCATAAGGACTTGAAACTGCAAAAAATATGTCTTTATAGTTAAGCTACTTTCTTAGTGGCAAAGGAGGATTTATAACGTGAGAAAGAGATTTTGAAACTTTAGCACGGTAATTCAGGACATTTTGGAGAGAGGTAGGGTATTATTTTTGTTTATATTTTATTGCAGATTCTGTGCTTATATTGAGATTTAATTAATATAAAATTAAGGAATACCAATAGAATAATGAAATGTGATTGCCAGGGCTGTATATTTTAGAACAAAATATTAATTGATTAAAAATAAAATAGGTTTACAAGTTTGTAAAAATACATATTTGTATCAAGAAGATCAGTTATGAAAGGTAAGGGGGGGGTCACTGGAGAAGGCAAGGCTGAGGGTTATAAAATTATTAAAATTGTAAAATAGTAAGTGCCATGGTAGTCAAAACAAGCTCCAGAGCATGTTAAAATAGCATGAGAAGGGCTTAGTATACAGCAGGGTAAGAGGTCAGAATTCAGAATTGCAATTCAGCACGACAATCTTGAATAAAAAGAAATATTCCTGAAATACTCCCTAAATATGTTTTTATTATAACTATCTAGTGATCAAACTTAGGATACTACCATCTGTTGACTGACTCCATAAAGAAACCTCTTATAAACTGGCCCCGAGCTATCTTTGAGTAATTTACTGTCTGTGATCTAACCAGGGAATGTCATGTTCCACAGCAGGAATACATGATAGACAATGCATGTTCAGAGTCCATATCCTGAACATGGGCACACACAGATCAGCTATGTTCATCTACAGCAATGTGCCTGAGAAATGCAATAAACCAATCCCAGACAGTCTTTGGCTTGTGTGACTCTTGAGGGTCTGTGCAAAAAATAGGCCACTGTATCTTGAGGAAAATTCTAATTTAGCAGGGTGATAAGAGAAATAATGTGCACAGCAGCTCAGGTACTGTCAAGATGCTGATGGAATGACAAAAGGATGATCATGGGATATCCTTGTCAAGAAGAGAACAAGAAGAGAAAAGTGTTCAGAAAAATTCTTGATGCATTTCTTTTCTGTTTCATCCAAAAACTGCAGAAAACATTAGAAAAGGAACCTACTCTGAAAATGTTAATATACAGAATTTTGGAATTGGATAGTTTATATTGTGAATAAAGTTGTCATTGATACATCATACCGATTCACAACTCAGGCATGCACTTTAGGACTAGTGAGATATTCTCTGAACACTGTTTTCCTAGTTCAATCCATTTGATTCTGATTGTCAGAACTAGTTGGTGCGTCTAGGTATCTAACATGAGGGGTCAGATTTACAGTAAATCATCACTTTGTAATGTGTCTAAAAAAAAATCACCGGTTGCTTTTTAACAGTTTGACAGTTTTCTTTTTAAATAAATTCTCCTGTACAGTTCTTTGGTAGCAATGGCATAGCTGGGCTGTGACATCCCACTTTAGTGCAAAAGGTCCCTGTGCCACTTTGCTGTGGTAATTCAAACATCAGAAGCAGAAAGAAGAGATCAGGTAGTAAAAGCAACATATCCTTTAAATAAGACATTTGTAAGACATGCAGTTTTAGATATTATGTGAAAGTATGTTGCTGAGCTACCTTCTGCTAAAAGACTTCTTTAAGTTTTTTCTCAGTTGTTAGAGATGTTTCCTAAAGAAAACACCATACTCTCTAGCCCCTTTAATTCTTATCTACCATCAAGATGCAAAACAGAACCAAAATTGAGGCTGTTTCTTCAGCTCATGAAACAGGTGGAACATTTCTTCCTTGTCTTTGTCCAACATGAAAGATTGTTACATCTCTGAAGTTGAAGGCATGTGTCCTTTGGAGTTATGCCCCTTCCGCTGGTTCTCCTCAAGTATTGGCAGTTGATCAACTTCTTTCCTTGGCTTTGCCAATGATAATATTCTGTGCTTCAGTGTTTCCTTTCCATATCTGTGTCTGACATGGTTTTCCTTGCATACAGAAAGAAATATACAATATTTTGGTTTGAATAGTGTAAGTGAAACAAGTTGCCTGCAGACTTTACACAAACAAATTTTGCAACATGTAGTAGTGAAAGAAATACATAAATGAGTTTAAATGTTAAATTCCCTCTGATAAAAATATGGGCCATTCCTTACACTGGAAGATGGACTTTTGGTTCTGTGAGAAGAAGGGAAGAAGAAGACTGAGATGCTCCCATTCTGTTCAAGCCACACATATACCACTAACCACATTACAAATCACTCCAAATGTTAATGCTGCCCTGTTTGTACTGCTTTATCTGCCTCTGTCTCCTTGCCTCACCTAGTTTCCAAACAAGGTATGTGCACTTGAAACTGTATGGACTTTTTTTCATTCTTACTGTTGTGTCTCATGAAAAGTTGCTTATGACTACTAGTAGAATCTCTCTGGAAAGAAAAAACAAATATATACTTAGACCTTTAAAAAGCAAATGTCCACAGTGGCATATTTTTAGCATGAGCAGTATACTATCAGTAGAGCTAAGCTTTGCAAGAATTATGTGGTTTTAGGTCCTCTGTTATTTTGTCACTCTGAAGTGTTCTAGTTTTCATCCTCCTTGGATCACATATTAGGTACCATTTAAGAGAAAGGGTCCAGGACAGTTTGCAGGATTCTTTTTTTCTTCCTCCTTTTTTTTTTTTTTTTAAGTAAACCTAGTGTTAAAATATACTTCAGCCTTTCATTTTCTTTCTTTCTTTTTTTTTTTTTTTTAATACATAGCAGTGGTCTACATTGGAACAGATGGAAAAAGACAAAGTGCACACAGGAACATCCTTTAATTTTCATCTGCAGAAGGAGTGGTGACAGTGAGTAGTTCTGTATGTAATTGTAAATTTGTTTTTCATTACATTTAAAATGTTTATAGTGTTGGCTCCAAGATTAGAGAAAGTCTGTGCAGGAAATCAAAGCGTTAAATCCACACGTCTTGATTTGACATCAAATGTAGATCGAAAGTTTTCTGATCTTAGTTTAGCAGAAGTTCAGATGATAATATCAAAACAGGACAAGAAAGGGGAAATAAAAAAAAAATAAAATTTAGTATTATCAAATTGCAGCTCTGGACTAGGATTTGCCTGTCCAGCACAATAAAGTTCTTACTGTCTATGTGACTTCAGAGAAACCAGTCTTTTTACTTGGCCTTTGAAGTCACCAAGACACCATTGCCTGTGATAAAAGAGTTTATTTATAACTTGGTCAGCTTATGTCTTTTCTCACCGAACCAGCAGGCTTTCCAAGGTTTGGGGATATAATTTCAAGGGCTGTTAAACCTCTGTCAAAGTTTTTCTGGCCCCCTAAGGAGCCTGACTATCTAGCATTCTGTTTGCTATGACAGGGCTTCATGTGGAAACATTAAGAAAACTGACAGCTTCAACTGCTGCAGTTTTTGTAACTGAAAGTGGTATTTAATCTGAAAAATAACATTAGCAAATCAGCATATAATTGTGGTTTTATTTCCTGCTTTTTCCTCTTTTCTGTTTACTGTCCTCCGAAATAAGACAATGCACGATACTTTAAGTTCCTGATCTCTATGGGAAGATGCTATTTATATATAACCTAGCAAACTGTAAGAGGTAGGAATCAAGGATTTTAAAATGATGAAAAATGTTAGAGCAAATCCTTAAAAGAGATTATGACATGAAATGCAGCACTGGTTTAGGATAATACGTAATCCTTCTGCCAATTGTTGTCAACAGCAAACATAAAGATTGGCTTAAAATATCTGAAGTGGCAGTTCTCAAAGGGCCCAGTTTGTCCTGTCACGCTGAGCACATCTACTGCCAAAAATTTTACAGAAAACTCTTCATGAAGTGTTATGAAGAGTTAACACCGAATCATTTACTGTGGTCCCACAAGGCTCTACATTTTGTGAACCATTGGTCCAGAGGTCCACCCAAAATGATCAAATACCAACTGGGTCCCTGAAAATCTACCATGTGGAGCTCCAGACAGTATTTTGATCTTTCTCTATTTAAAATCAGTCCAATAAATGAGATTGCCAGAATCATAAGACTGGCCTAAAATCCAGTATAATTTGAAAAATACTGAGAAATGCAGGCTATTCTTGTGACAACTTGACTTCCCTATTTGAACACTGGGGATCCCTAATTTCACAATTTTCTTCAGTCTTGTGAGCAAGAAGTTTTCTTTTCTTCTTTTAAATTCAGGCCAAAACTCTCACATAATCTGACTCAAGATATAAGGATTAATGTAAGCAACACATTTTATGAGACTGAAGAGAAAGTCATGAAAGTTGTCCACACTTCTCTGAAAATAATTGTACATATGTTTACCTTCATATAGTAGATAGCAGAGAGATAAGCACAGTAATTTAAGCATACTACCAGCTTAGTAGTAGAACAGTTCTTAAAAATGGTTATCTGGGGACAGAGTAAAAGTCCATCCCAACCAGTACCGCACTTCTGACAGTGAAGGGCAGAAACATTGGGAAGAATGTAAGGGCAGGACAGCTGTGTTGTGCTTGTTCTGTGGTGTAAGCCTCCAGACATCAGCTTTTGGGGACTTCCTAGGCCTGAGGTAGTTAATTCAATGGATGTTTCAAAAAAGAAAAAGTAAAAATAAAACAAGGACGAGGAAAGAGGAAGGCCGAAAACAAGATAATAGGGACTGTCGCATTTATTAGAGTGAGTAAGGAATGCTGATGGAAGGATAAGTACTGCTTTAAAGAAAGCATCATAATTTTGACAGAATTGGTGTACTGACTGTTATTGTAACCACAAAAATATTTTATCAATAAGTGTATTCAAACACATTTGCCCTGACAATCACAATCTTTACACATTCTTCTTAATTACTTCTGTTAACTTTAAACAGGGTTTTCGTGAATGTCACAGTGCAGAAAAATTTTCATCATCATGTCTCGTTGATATTTTACAGCCCTTCAGCAGGTAACCTCACACTGTTGCAGGTCAAGATGGTGTTGTAGAGCTGGTTTTGTGTGTCTGCTTTTTCCTTCCTTTGATATGAAGAAGACCCTAAGCCACAGGAAAAAAATCATTGTCCTTCAATATGTATAAGACATTCCATGTTTGTATACATTATGTGTGTAAAGTGCCTTGTGTTCATTAAGCAAGAGGTATCATAAAATGGAAAAGTGTTATTACTATTGTTATTATTGAGCAAAAGATTTCTACATGTTGCTCCAAAAGGTTAAACTGGTGTAAAGAAATTGTCACTGTGTCAAGGCAAGTCAACAAAAAATGCATTAACACTTTCTGCCTTTGAAGTCAAAGATCTTGAAAAATATTACGATGGAAAATAAATACTTTGTCCGTATAGCTGTATCTGTTTCCACTGTGAATCTATTAAAATAAGGAGTTTCTCTTACAGATTAGTGGCACCCAGAGCTGAGTTAGTCAATGACAACTTTGGAAGTCAATTTATATTTGAATCAGGAAATGACTCAGTATTTTCTGAAGTGTTACTTCAAAGCTCACTCTTTTACAGTTAGGTAAAAATGATATCACATCTTCAGAATGTTAAATTAAACAATTGCACTGAGGCCAGGATTTATTTCTGGTGATGCTTTAAGCTGTGTTTTCTTACAGTATATACATCTCCCAGGATGATTTTTGTCATATCCGGACAATTACAGAATAGTGTCATATACACACCACTTCTATGACACCTTTTGTAATACTAGATGTCACTCTGTTTTATGTTGCTATACATATAACTTGTCTGCAGTATGTTAGAAATAGTGGTCTTATGGTTAATGAATCTCCTGACATTATATCCTATTATTACATTAGCTGGAATGGGACCTTCATGTGAAGGTGATAACAAAAAAAGATGTTAGCCAATAAGAAGTATTTCTACAAATGGTCAAATGACAGTGGAAAAGGAAATATTTTAATGAAGCAATGTTAATACAGCCCAGAATCAACACAAATGAGACCCCTGAGGAAGATTATCTGAAGAAACATACCATACTTTTGGCATAGCGTACTTTACTGCATGCCCGACACATTTTCCACAAAGTTCTTGTATATTTTCTGTATGAAAATCTAAAACATAAAGTCTTACATTTAGCAGTTGAAAAAATACTGGAGATTTAAAACAGCAACAGTTCTGCTCTATGCCTACAGATTTTTTTTGGCAATTAGATCTGAAGGAAATGATCTATCTCAAAAAAAAGGTGTGTGTGGGGAAGGCTGATGAATGGGGTCATATAATATGATTGAGGTCTTTCTTTCGCTAACAAGCAGCACGCGACCAAGTCCTGCTTGCTCATGCCATAGTCCCTTTACTTGAAGGACACTGAGATTTTCTCCAAGCTGGTGATGCAGTTTACTCTGTCAACTAGAGTGGTCTGCTTGGACGCATAGATATGCCAAGATGAGAATGCGCTGTGCAGTTACCTCAGTCGAAGAGTGTTGTTGCTTTTGTCTTGTTAGCAGACATTTTAACACCCTATTTATCCATCCCAGCCCTCTTTTATCCTGCTGTCCTCTATGTTGTAAAGTGCCATAGCCATTTTACATATGCACTGTTGATTGTTTGTAAACCTTTGACAATGCAACCAGCGTTAAGCTGCAGGAATTTAAAGGCAGACTCAGGTCACTCATAAGCCTGTGATGCTGTTGATGGACACATCTGCAAGAACATAGAGGAATCCCATTCCATTAAATGGGAATTTGACTCTTATTATTTCTTCTCTCCAGATGAACAGAAATGAAGAATCAACAATATTCAGGGACACCTAGAATGAAAGTTGACATCACAGTTCTCTTTATTTCTTGAAATAAATAGTATAAGCTATGTATTGGTCTTTTAATATCTAACACCAGTGTGAGATTCAGTTTTCTTAGATGACAACATCAATAAGCAATTATAAATTGCAATTATTCTTGAAAAGATGAATCCACCACACTTAGTCTTTCCCTCAGATGATGGAAAGAAGCCAAGAATATGGGCTCCTTGCCTTCTCATCATCCCATTTCAACCTGTTGAAATAAAGCTGGTCCACACTCCTACCACTAAAAGAAATAAGACAGGAGGATGCTTTACTCTATAGGAGTGTTCCTATAGACCTTTTGGGGGACATAATGATCTTGGCACACAAATCACAGAGCCTCAGAAACTTTACTGTGATGGAGATGGGCTGGTGGGTCAAAGTTGGAGTCTTCAGCACTGTAAACAGCCCAGTGAAGAGGGCACAAAACGTGGCTGTTGGAAGAACGATGCGGAGTGTCATTTCAAATTTTAGTTCAATCTGCCACTGTTATTAAGAAACCAAATGTAGTTTATGGAGAAAAATTTGATCCACTATAATTAAAATGAAAAACCCAAACTATATGAAACTCAAAAATTTTGAAAGACGAATACCTAGAAATGTTGAAGACAAATATCCTCATACCTTGCTTAAGTGTGGGCCTAGAAAGCCAGATGTCACAGGGGAATGCCAGTGGCCACCTTAGCTATTACTTCCCATAATAACTCCCTGCTGAGATGCCACCATTATTAATGCTTTGTATTTAGAGTAGTATGGGAACAGATTCTTTCACAAGAATCCCAACAATGACCAGTATCTACAGGTGTCATATTTTAGGCAATAGTCCAGTGTTGTTGGTCTCAGACACTCTTTCTCAATCAAAATTATTCCTGAGTTTTGGTACAGACTTTGATTTATTATTTTGCATAATATAATTTAGAAACCATGCTTATCTGCTATTTCAGTAGATGTATGGGTATAGACTGATGTCAGGATGAACACTGGATTCCAGACAGTTGTCCTAAGATAGGAGAATGGAGTACATGACATTCAAAAGCAGCTTTAAACTGTTTTCTGCAGTTGTCTTCACTTGATTTTACCTCAGAAGAATTTCTAAGGGAGACACTGTTTTAAGATTTGCATTGGAATTCAAAGTGTGTTTCACTGCTATATCCACAAACAACAAAGAGCTGAGATGTCTTTGTAAGGTTTAGATCACTTGGATGCACACGGAAATTGCAAAAAGACAAACTGGATCATCCTCAGAAAATCCCCTGGGCTGAAAACAGTTTTGGTGTGTGAGAATTTTTCTTCCCTCTGTCTGTGTATGGTTTCTGATGGATATCCACTGCCAGGTTAGCAGAACCTTTGGTACCAGTCCTGTCATTCACCCTCCAGTGAATGCAACAGCACTCCAGGGCAGCAGCAGAGCTCAGCACGTAGACACAGTCTGGGCCAGGAGTGGGTGGATGTATGCCATGACTAACTCCCGCAAGGGAAAACCAATTAGTTAAAAGACTTGTTCTTCCTCTTCAATACACACATGGCTACTTCGCCCTATATTTTCAGCACTTTTTCCCTGCTCTTTTAAAAACCTTGCAAATTGATGATGACTTAAATTTGTCTTGGTGTTCTGTAGCACCTGCATCTGTAGTGCAGATATTGAAACTTTTGATTTTTTGGTAACAAAATTCTTCTATTTTTTAGAGAGTATTGGGGACGCAAAAGAGAGTGAGGGATTAGGCAGACAGAGGTGCAGAAATACAAAAAATAAAAGTAAAATAAAAATTTGCCCTGAACTAAATGTCTCCTCCATGCTTTGCTGAAAACGAAGAAATTGAAATTTGGCTCTCATTCAAGAACTTGTATTTTGCTGAAGGAAAACACATGAAAACTTGCACTTTCACTTGTAAAATCTCTGGTCTATGTATAGGTAAATGGCAGTGAATGGAATTGCCCCCAACATTTTATTTACTGTGATCCTTGGGTTGTTTGTAGAGTTCTGACTGTGTTTAAACAGGTATGTGAGAGGGTGTACTGTTTCTGGCCAGGACAGGGTTAATTTTTGCAGTAGCCAGGGGAGGGCATGACTAGGACATGGAGGTTATTCTATGCTCACTCATGTTATTGCCAGGGGTGGACGGAAGGGACTCTCACTTCCTGGGAGAAGGGGTTCCTTCTGGTCCAGAAACTGTGGTGGGGGAGCCATCCAATATTGTTTATTGTCATGGACTTTCCTTATGAATCCTTTGTTTTCTTATATGTTTTGTTATTGATATGGTTGATATAACTGTTCCTTTTCTTATCTCGTTGTTTCCAGTAAATTGTTCTTATCCCAACACATGATCTTTGCCTTTTTTTCCTCCAGCTGGAGGGGGAGGAGGGGAAGCGGTGTGTGGCTTTAGTGGGACTACTAAGTTGAAGAATACCATTCCTAAACCACAACAGAGGGAGCAAGTGCCAAATGAATGAACTCAATGAATTTTTGAGTCTCAAGGGATGAAGGTGTAACCGGGCATGGCAACAGGAATGCTGCATCATAACTATTCTGAATGCTGTAGAATAAAAACAACATTTGAAAAACTTAAATCTTGTTGCAGTTTAGAAAGAACATACAATCATCCTATCCTTTCTGGAATGAGGATTGGAAACAAAGACTTGCACTGCTCCTTGTGCCTTCTCAGTGGAGCTTTGGCTCAGAGATACTTATGTGTGGGCAAGACTCACCAGATTTTTGACCATACTGAAACAGTTTTGCATAAATGCCCTAAAATACATCTCAACCCACCAAGAGAGACTTTCACCTAAAAAAACCCCAAAAAAACCAACCAAAAAAAAAAAACCAACAACAACCCCAAGAATTTAGGAAAAGAACTGTCTAATCTAGGAGCTCATATCTACAACTGGAGCCATCCTTACTCTCAGGTGAACTCCAAGGTTGAGAACCAGCCACCAGCCACAACTCCAGCCAGGGCACCCTAGTCTCAGGCTGGCATGACCTGCACCACGTAACCACATGGATACTGAGCTCCAGGAGGACCCCACCGTCCCAACAGCAGTTTCACAAGTCTCCTGTGTGATGTGAAATAAGTGCTTTGCCATAGATGTTCTGGATTTGAGTCTTCATACTTAATTTTAAGCAAATGATCAGTGTGTGTTTTTTAATAATGAGTGACTGTACTAAAAATTAAATGCAGGGGAACTGCCTCTTGGCACTTATGTGACCAGCAGTTCCAGAAAAGACTACTCCATCCACTGCTGCATCAAAAAAGCTTTATTCCAAACGAGGAGTCCAGATGTTAACTTTGTACATTATCTTTCTGATTTCTTCCCCTATGCTAAGTTCAACTTTTCAAATATTTTATCGCTTTTCCAGATATTCAAAACCTTCTGCTTTAGGGAGAAGACAATGAGATCACCATGTCTGCAGTCTAAAGAACTGAAGAGACTGGTTGCTGTTTCAGTCAGTTTTAAGTCCTTAACTCCTATCCCATTTTGAGCAAAGTAGTTCATAAATAGTCTGGCTGACATAAAGATTGAACCACTTAAACAGGGGAGTAAATGCATAAAAAATACTAAGTCAAGCTGTAAGTTTTGACTATGTACGTGGAGTACTTTTAAAAGTTGCCAATAAATTGTAACAGATAGCTTAACACTTTGAAACACAGTGGAAAAGCCAATTAAAAATATCTTGGAGCACCAATTGGAAATACTATGAGCCATTTGGTCAAAGCTAGCTTTCAGAAATAATTCTGAGGTTACTAACTTTATTCTTAACAGTCAATTAGAAATGCGGCAATCAACTGAAGTATCCTGATTTTACTTTGGACTAACACTAGTGTCATAAGCAAGGATACTCAAGCTAGAGCCATTCCTTTGACATGAATGTCAGCCCAGAACTTTTGTCATCAGAGACAAAGTAGGAGCTAATCATGTAATGTATTCATTTCCTTTTCTTCATAACATCTCTTTTAAACTATGGATTACAAGTTGGATGGAGCCTGGGGCATAGGGATCTCCCTTGTCAGTGCACATATGTGGAGCAGTGAGATCCCAACTTATGACTAGAAGTATGCAGTGCTAAAATGATATAAGTGACAATTCACAACATCTGTGTTGTCTTTTGGGAAGTATTTATATTTTCCAAAATATAAACCTAGCATATTTAGGGTTCTCAAGTGACACATTTTGGCTATCTCATGTTGCTGATAGGTGAGTGCTAACTTTAACTACCATTTTTTTGCATTCTGCTAAATCAGTGGACCATCTTTTCATGCATTTTTCCTGGAACCCACACCTTAAGGAAGGTCCCCTATTCTCTGTCAAAATTTCTCACAGTCCAGAAAATCAACTCTTTTGAAGATGTTTTCTTCAGAGCTGCAGGTGGCAAAATGAGTAAGTATCAAGTAATGCTGGTAGCAAGGTTTGATGCTAAGCCTTCACAAACGTCATTTTTCTGACCAGTCAGATCTATGAAACGGCTGTCAGTCGCAGCCCCTTTTGTGTTAAGTTGGAAGATCTCACCTCTCCTCCTCTGTTCACCACATTCTGTCAGTAAAACTTTGACTTCACATGCCCCAGTGCAGGGGAATGAAGCCTCTAATGTTTCACCTACTGTTTTTCTCTGTTTTTTTTCCCCTAGAGGTATGGATGTGATAAACCGGCAAAGAGACATCTGCAATAGAGCTTTCTTTGCCTTTCACCTCAGTAGTTAGCAGCGTGCTCCCAAAATGGGTCCTGATCAATCTCTGAGCAGAAGCATTAAATAAATATATAAACATCCTTTCCATTTATCTCCTATGCAGAGGCAGAATTTGACATTTATTTTGACATGAATTACACAGTTTATATGGTTTGACAGTTAGACTGCAATATTTGGAATTTCTTTTTTCATATTTTTGAAAAATATTTGTAAAATAGTATGGACAACTACATAGTGACATACAGGAGAATCATACAGGTTACTCATGCCTCTGGTGTGGAAAAAGACAGTCTTAAATAGGACTTGTGGAAATACTAATATTGTATATTGTGTTCACTGTTATATTGTCAGCGTATTTTCTGAACTAGTTAAAAAATGAAACATAATTTTACATTCTCATATTCTATTAGCATTCAGACTTGCCTAAAAAATGCTTGGCGACCTCATATACCTTAGTCATGGTGAAACATCAAAGTAGACAGGAGATTAATAGCGAAGACAAGCACATGGATCTCAGAGAGAACTTCAAACAATTTGAGTGACTTAGTTCAGCTAAAGTTCCCCAAGGAAAACAACGCTTCTTATATGAAACTTGACCCTTGAAAAATGTTAAAATATTTTTAGCATGATCACCTCACTATCTGTTGTTTAATAGCACTTCTAGAGGTCTAACTTATCATTTCTATAAACAAAGTGATTTCCTGTCTTCAGTCAATTGCTTAATTGAATGAAGCATGCCAGTTGATAGATCTGATTGTAGTAGAGTTGCAAAAGAAGAGCATTAAGAAACGGGAGAAAATCCCCACTCAGGGACATGCTACGAAACAGTGTTGTTTTTCTGTCTTTCATTTTTAAGAACTACTGTCAGAATTTAGAAAGAAAAATCTCTATTTTACATTCCTTGTCAGTAGGACTTTTAATACTATAGATTGCTCCAGGATGGTGCGGGTCAGAGACGGGGTGTGGGGGAGGAAGTTTTCTTCTCATGACAACTGGATAAATACTGCCAAAATTCATTTTTTTTTGGTTTTCCATTGAGATAAAACAAGAAACCTTTTCTTTGATAGGATCTACAATCTGTTTCAGCTAGGTTTGGTATGAATAATCATATGAGTGCTTTTTTCCTCCACAAGGAAGCTCCCAAATGAGAACTGATCAAAGCAAAAGATTACTAATGGCTTCAAAAAAAACCTTTCCACTTTAGCTCTCAGAGTCCATATTTGGAGACAGAATGTGTATTTTTTCTCGAGGAAAGCTCTGATTCCTCAACTTAGAGCAGTTTCCACTAGACATGAACTATGCTCCATAAATTGCAAGCTAGGCATTTTGTACTGAGACTATGAAACATATAACCAATATATTTCCCATGTTGTGAGATCATTGTAACTCTATTGATCACAGTCTAAAACAGAGCTACGACTATATTTTGTATGAAATCCTAGCTCCAGAGAAATCAGTGTCTCTTTTGATTAGCTTTTGATGGACTAAAATTTTACCCCCTGTTTTCTCTGATGGAGAAAACATATTTTTCATCTGGAAGCTCATTGCCCTGGGTATGAAGCGCAAGTTCTGATCCATGAGCTGTAAATTACTTTGTATTATAAATAGACTTTTTGAACCTCTAGTGGAATAGATGACAGTAAATGGGGAAAGAATATAATCCACTTTCATTTGGCCTTTGTTTTTTTCAGATTAGCAATAAGAAACTGTTTTTATCAGTAAACAACATGTTCTTGCCAGCATTTGGTAATGCTTTTCAGAAATGAATGAAAGTCGTGGTAGCATTAGCATCATTATAGGCCTGAAACTGAAATTTCAACTGACAATTTTATACTGGCCTTATATTCTAATGTTATCATGAAACTACACCTCCTCAGGTGTTTTCATTTTGTTACTATAGCAGGAAGCTAAGAATTCTATAAAACATTGCACATAGCACAGAAGATTACACAGTCTGGAAATCTGCAATATGTCATTAATTTCTTTCCTTGTTTGCTCTGGCACATTTTGAAAGGAATTAGCAGTACAATATTTACTAGGTTTTTTGAAGAGTTTCAGCTGTGATTGCCCAGATGCCATCTGTTGAAGTGCTCACAGGTCAGAGCCCAGAGTCAGGATGGTATTTCAGTAAAGCCAAATTACTTGTACGATCATAGTGTGAGGGTAGTTGGTACCTCATTATTTCTCACCATGCTATACAGATTTCCATTGTTTGCTCTCCTGGAAAGGACACTTCCTCTGTGACCAAAAAACAGAATAGTGAAAAAAACGCTATAAATATTTAAGGATTGCTATTATTACATTTTGTTGCCCTTTATGACCACATCATGACCATCCTACAGGAAATCAAAGACAATCTAAAGGCCACACCATAGCTGGTGATGTCTCAGGCTTCCTCAGTCCTGCCTGTTTGGACTGACCCCACGGCTCGTGGGCACCTGTTTGGGGAGCTCCTGCTGGCCCAGGCAAGGAGCAGTGCCAGGCTGGGCCACCTGCAGAGAGGGCAGCTGACTGAAAGGAAAGTAGTGCAGCAAAGAAACCTTGCCATTGTGGAGAGAAAGAGTGGCCCTATTTTTGTACCCTTTTTTTCTGCTGAAGCTCAGTCGCACGTGTCGCAGCATATCAAGCCCAAGCAAACACAGTTTGCTGTTCACAGAGTGACAGGTTCACAGTGGGGTTGAGGCTGGTTGGCACCTCCAGAGGAGGCCTCATCCAGATCCCTGCACAGCGCAAGGCCAACCTCAGCTGTGCTCTGTTATGTTTTGAATCTTTCCGAGCACGGATCTCCACAGCCTCTCTGAGGAGCCTGTTGTTAGTTTGTATGTTTCACCTGCAAAACCCAAGTTCCTTTGCTTTGCAGAAATGCCAAAAGGCACTGTTCAGTAGCTTCTGCAGAGACAATGCTGCCTTTCAGCTCTGTGTAACTGTAGATGTTTCCAGAGGACACCAATCTCTGTAGGACTAACCCAGGGCACAGGCTTTAGCCTTTAACCAGAGACAGGGTGCAGTGGCAAAATGACCACAGCCTCAACGCCTACTCTATGTAAGCTGGAGTTCAGGCAGCAGGAAGGCGTGGCAGGGTCAGCCCCTTTCATTTCTCATCTCTCATCTCTGTTTTACCTCAGTGCCACAGCAGAAAATGGTCCACCTTAAGGGAAGCAAAACTGGCTTTTGAGAAGCTTTAGGCTTTGGGTTTTTTGCTTTATAATGCAGAGAAAGAACAACAGTCTCTTCATGACCAAAATGCCAGTTCAATGCATAATCTGTATTTATGAATTACTGCATAATTACTCCAAGTAGTTTGATCCCAAAGAGAAATATCATGTTAAGCCCAGTCATTTTATCAATATTTAGCAGCACAAGATATATTTTTAGAGACAGAAAAAAAATGACCTAACTAAGCAACCATCAAGCACCTGCACAACCTGACTTGCTACTGATTTTTTCTTCTAGGACTTGATCCTGCAAGCTCCTTGCACTTGTGATCCTTCCTGGTGACATCAGCTTAGAAGATGTGGATCTCAACTCGTCTACTACTGCAATTCACTTACAAACTAAAGTAAGTACAGATTCAACAATATTTTAATTCTGATTTCCTCTGATATAAAGTATAAAAGTATACAGCATAAAAGGTAGCCAATTCCAATTACTGAGTTATCAGATCACTGAGGAGGTCCAAAGATGTTGAAAGACATTGGAAAAAAGCTCTAGCAGGAGAATGCATGTAGGGAATTTTCGGCCCGTCACCCAAGATTTCCCAAATTTTTCTTTATTCCTACCCAACAAATTAACAAAAATATGATGCTTTACCTCCTCCTCAGTCCCAACCTTTTCCTTCTCTCCTACTCTCCCACTCTGCCAACTTATGTTAGAGAAGTATGGGTGGAAATAACTTTATTTTTTCAAATGCTGTGATAATAGCCAGTCCTGTAACACTTCCAGAGCAGCTTTACTTCAAATACTGCAACAGCAGCAAGCAGGTCTGATGAGGATTAACACCTCCCTGTAATTGGTGGGTTTTGATCATTTACAGAAGTGACGTTACTCCCACTGCTCTCATTGATTTTGTTTCATAAATCCCAAGTGTGATATTATCCCCCTGTAGTTTAACTGCCTTTTAGGTGGTGGGAAGGATGGTGAAGGGGAAGCAAATCGGGGCAGGTTACACAGTTCACACTACATTCAGTACTCCAATCTATGTGTTTTGTTTCAACTTTCTCTGGTTTAGACTGCCTTATTTTCTTTTTCAGCTTTCTTTTTTTCACTTCTCATGACTTCCTTCATCTTCCTTCAGTTTGCAATGTGTTACCCTGCTTTCTACTGTCTAAATTTGCTACGTATTTAGAGGTACTTGGATTCAGATGTAAAGGAGGTCACACAGAGTTCAGAAATGTTTGGAAAGGGAAAAAAAACCTCTGAGAAAGACCCCCTATTTTTCTTTTCTTGATGAAGGGTGCTGGTGGTTTTTTGATTTGCATGGTAAGTGTTATTGGGGACTAGCTCTGGTATGGCTTGCCCACATGCACTCAGGACAGTGCAGGGTTGCGATGCTGTTTCCTTGCATGAGATCACATCTGCAAATGAGCAGTGGGAGTTCTATCGGGGGAGGGTGGGGGGAGGAAGGGGAGAGACAGACTGCAGTTCAATTTGAAATAATTAATCTGATCTTTCTATTACTACCCTGACCAATTCATATCATCCTTTTCCTCAAAACAAACTGCTGAATGTTGCATTCTCTTTTTTATAGACTTCCTGTAGCCATTAGCCCTACATGAGCTTATGGAATATATCATGTATCCTTTAAAATTCTACATTCATTTGAATGAGTTCTTGAGTTATTAGTTCCTCCACCCACTGATCCCTCCCTTCCCTTCTCTGCTCCAGGTAATCAGCAATTCAGCAGGACACTCAAAACACCTACTTACAAACTTATCTATCCAGGACACTGTTAGACATTTTATGTGTATAGAGAAGAGGACCAAAAACAATTGGCTGGGTAAAACATTTACACATAACTTCTGGCTTTCTCTCAGGCACAGCTTTTGCTAGGGATTTATAGGTCAGATCGGCTCAGCAGTTTCAGCCTATTGCCCACCCTACCTTAACAAAGCTTGCATGTGTTTGTACAGCTGTGCTCATAGCTGTGGGAGTCCCAGGGATCCCACAAGCCTTCAGTTCCTCTACCTCCCCTTCATCATTTACCAGCACATAAATGCACACAGAATGAAACTGTAGAAAACTGTCTGACTAGCAGGTTAAAGGCCCAGGATTCAAACCCTGTTTATTTTCTTTGCTTGAGTTCCTGCTGCTACAGTGAGTAAATGGTATTTTTCTCCTTGCCTTTTTACCTGTTTGTCTATCACTGTTTGGCCAAGAATGAAAGAAACCATCCTTTTCAGGCTCCTTCAGAGGACTTCAAGGGACACAGAGTGTTTATGTGCTGCTCTGGGTCCTCAGTGTTTTGTTTTGTTTCGGGGGGGATGTTGGTATAAAATGGGATATAAAGTCAGAGATACAGAAGCAAACCCACCTGCGTCTCCTGAAACTTCATGCTAAGGAAGGGACTTCTTTTAATTAATATTAAGCCAATTCACAATTAAGTCCAGTAAATGCTTGCTGCTGAGCAGTTTAGAGGCAATTAATATACCTTTTTGAACTAGTGCCATGAATTACAAACTCTGCCATCTGGGGAGGTATTACACTTGAAATAAAATAAAAAAAGTCAAGATGTTTCTGAAAATCAGCTAGCAAATTCCAGTCAACCTTACATTCATTAGGGATTTTTTTTTCTGAACAGCTAAAGAAAATAAGGAAAAAAAGGTTCTTAAATTATATCTATTAACCTAATAAAGTCCAGAAACTCAGAATTTTAATAAGATGTTAACTTAGCTAGTGATTTCAAAAGAAACACTATTTGTGTTTCAAGTATTATTGTCATTCCTGAAGTCTGATGCCAGTTTGATAAAAGCTCTAATTCAGAAAAGTATAAACTCTACTAACAAAAGAAATTAAAAACTGTCACATTTTCAAAGGATCCTGTTACTCAGTTCTTGCAGACATTTCTAATTAGAAAACTGTATTCATTAACACTTGATATGTTAGCAATCTGCCAAGATTTCTCCTTTCTCTTTCAATCATTCAGGCCTCTGTTCTGCAGTGAGCTAAGCAAAGACTCACGTCCACATCCAGACTGACCGAAGGCAGAAATTCAAAGAGAAGGAGTGAGGGCAGGAGGTGGAGAGACTCCATCATAGAGCTTGCAGGGCACACTGACATTTTAGTTCCTTACTCTTCTGATCCCTCCCTTTTTGCATTTTACCATTACGTAGACATAAAAAGGAACAAGGAAAACTTCAGGTGTTGTCTCCTTTGACATTTATTTCTGAAAGGAAGCTCATTGATCATTTTAAAGAGGATTCAGGCACTGAAGAGTAAAGATTGCATCCCTGTTTGAAAAATCATATCAAAGTTTCTGACTAGGAAAAAAAAGTAAGGCTGAAGCTTCTGTTGCAGTGCTCAGAATTGTATGGGAACTGGCACGTTTGAAAATGTGAAATAAAAGACCCCAACTCCTTCAGACTTTTCTGGGGTGCTCTAAACTAGTTCTGGTTTATTTTGTTTTTCTCAGGTTAATCCCACTTTGCACAGCAGGTAAGATGCTCACTAGCTGAAATGAAATGAAAAGAGAGAGAGAAAGTGTATGGATATACAAGTAACATTCACTTACCAAATGACCGTGTTAAAGCTTTTCATGGTCTGTCTCAATGAGGTGCCCCAGGGAAGTATTATAAAGAAACACTGCACAGAGAAATGAAATTAAGCATAAGAAATCACCAAACACCGTATTCTTCTGCATAATCACCCATATTATTGCTACATCAAAGCTTTCAAAAATCTTGAGATTCACTTAAAAGCTTGAGGTTTTTTGGATATTTTTGTGGTGGGGGGAGGGGAGGGCAAAGAAGAAGGAGAAAGGTCAGGGAGAAGGAGAGGAATTGCCTTTTGGCTTTTGACACCTTTTCAGGTTCATATTTTCATGATTTCTATACAAGTTTAATGGTTGAAAAAATTTTTTTTCAATTAAGAGCTGAAATTATTTTCTCATCACACATTCCCTTATTTTAGGGCATGGAGGAACTTGAAGGAAGAGCTTTATACACAACCGAATCAAAGATCCTACTTAGCATGTGACTGCACACTTTCTTTCTTTCCACTCACGTACACACAAGAGACCTGCAAGAGGTCTCTGGTTGTCACAGTCCTGCCTCTTAACTTGGTAGAATTACCTCTGCATCCTGGAAATAATTGCAGAGGCATTGCAGGGATAACACAATAGGACTTCCAGAGTCAAAGCTCAGGATAAAGTGAGGAGGACAATAATATTCAAATAACAGTGCATATTGTCAAATTCTGTACATATTCACTGAGGAAGTAAAAAAACCGATTCGCTGCTGAAAGTATGAATAGCTGAAGAAGCAGCTAATAGTCTTTTGCAGTTAATGAAGAAAGTTAGATTATAAGCAGACAGCACAGGAAGGGGGTGTGGGACTGGAAAACTCAAGCCCTTCCCCTGAGATACATTTGGAAAAAATCTGTGGGAGAACTGAAGGAGTTTTTGTTTGACTTTCCATTTGTTTGGTTTGTCATACTTCGAAACAGAAAAAGAATGTGGAAATAATACAAATCTCCCCAGTGTTAGAGAAGATCCACCTCCCATATTAATCAAAACGTGCAAAGATAGGCATTTAACTGAAAGAATTTGTACAGTATGGCAAGAAAGAAAGATTTTTGCAAAAATTTGGAATGAAGCTACTCAGTGAAGAGGGATAAAACACAAACTTATCTGTAAGTAAATGAACATGTTTACCTCCTCTTGGCATACATGCAAAATTCATGATGCTTTTTGCATCCAAATGAGACAAGGTATCTTCAAGACTCCTAGCCGAAAGGTTGCATGTATTTCTGAAGAACTCTTAGTCCATAACTTAGGCCAGGAGACTTTCTTTTGCTTTTTTTTAGTTTTCCATGTACCTACTGAATTTTAAACCTGCCTCACCCAAAAAACAAAGATAAAACCACACTACAGAAAGGAATTGGAACCAAATAAATATGCAGCCTCCTAATTCCTTACCTCTTTTGTCATCGCTGAGACTAAAATTAGAGGAATATCCAAGTACGCAATATTTTTTCACCATCTTGTGCCAAATGCTTGTTTATACTGATTATGATAGGGAACACATCTTGCCAAGAAGCAAGTCTGCTTGCAACATATAATAAATACAGCTACATACAGTATGTTAATAGCTTTCACACTTAGATGCTTATGATGCTTATGATCAACAATGCAATGTTCAAAATTCCTTGATGCAAAATATGGATTGTGGGATTTTTCACCAATTTCTGTAGCACAGAATACTGCATCTCACACTGGGAAATGTTGTATAGTAACTTTAATTTCTACTGATAAGAGGCAATGATTCTAGAGATTCCCATAAATTTCAATCAGGTTTGGATTTTGTCCTCAACTTTTGTTTTAAAAACTGCAGAGTTAAATTTTATAAGTATATAATAAACAATGACATAAAGCAATGAGAAAGTTCTATAGAATTAAACTGGGTAAAATGTAGCTTTTTTTATGAGGCTTATCTAAGCTATTTTCACTTGTGAATATGAAGCAGAATACAAGACACTAAATAATTATTGAACATTTTCAATTGCATATACTTATATATAAGGGGTATACATATGTATTTATATAAGGTAATGTAGAATGCTACAATAAAATATACTTAAAGAGCAACATTTTCATTAGAATTGCAATGTATAGGAAGGTTCAAGAAGCATTTGTCATTAATCTCATTTTGTATGTGCATGGTCAGCTCCCTTCTTCCCCATCCTTCTCATCCTTGAAAGCAGCACCACTGTTAGCTTAAGTAGTCTGTTTCCAGTCTAGCTTTCTTTAATCACGACAAAAAGCCTAAAAGCCAGTAGAAGATCCAATGTAATGATATTTTTTTAAACAGAGAAACACTTGGCAAATATTTATTGTAATTGGCCTAGTTATAACAGTAGCAGAGATGTGCCAACATGTCCATTATGGTTTTCATACTCGCTGCAGCATCTCATTTGAGAACTTTCAGCTCTAATTAATGGTGGCAAACCCAATGACATTTTTATGGTATATAACATCCAAGGTCCCTGCTTATCTGGGTCTGGTTCACACTGGTTCTAAAGACTGAAATGACTCCTGGGTTGTTTTTATTTTAACAGTTATGAATGATACAATGCCATGTACCTCTTCCCAACAGACTCTTTACTATTAGAATTCACACCAAAAGACATCAGAACTTTTGCTTGGAGGTCATGAATAGGATGTTAGAAACTATGATTTTTGGGTTTCTTTTTGCTGTATGCAGAGATTAAATCCTGAAATACTTGGTAAAAAATAACTGTTCAGGTACTGTAACAATTGGTTTTGGCCTGACTTATAGCAAAAGCGGGAAGTAGCCTATTGCATTCTCAGGCAAATTTCACAAAATGTAACGGTACACTGAAGGGGAAAAGTGATGTAGTCTTGCTTACCAGAAGGAACTAAGAGGAGAACAGCAACTAAAATCTTGAACTGAGAACTCATGGGTTTACTGGGTCTCCACACAAAGATTCTTTCTCCTACAGGATTGGGTAGTAACTGTTCGTCTCATTGTATTTCATTCAGACTAGTGCAGAACAAAGAACAGGGCTCAACAAAATGAAGGAATGGTGGTGCATCCTCCAAAAGGGCTGAGCATCGTGGGGAAATCAGAAATCTTGCTTGATAAGCAGAATATGATGTCATTCTCCAGATCCAGCAAGATAGCTGTCTTCCTGAAAGTCAATTGAACCAAGAATTTTCGAACTAGGAGCTCAAAGTAAGGACCAAGCATCTGGTCAGACAATGTAAATGTCTGTCAATCAATACTAGGGAACAGCTTTAAACTGGCAATTCAGTAGCCTTAACTCTAGTTTATTATTTTGACATTTTCATACCAAGGAAATAAGCCTGTCCTGAACATGGACACAATAAACATTTTTAATTTTGTTTTCTTGTAGCAAATTTCAGCTGCTCACCTGAATGTATTTATATACCACAGAGGTATAAATTCAGACTGGATATTTAAAAAACTGTAAGCATACCCGCTTTCCATTTCTCATGTCCAAAGGTAACATCACACTTTTATCTACAGACAGAATGAGAAATGCAATGCTATCTGTCTCCTTCATCTTTCAGAAGCAGAAATAAACAGCAAGACTGAATCTCTTTATGGCTTCAAACTAAGATCCTTTCATTTCTTGTACCTAATTCATATTCTATTTACTCTAGTCAATTTGTAACAAAAGTGTCTTTATTGTCCTCACTTAGTACATTTAAGTAATGCAACAGGGAACAGTAGCTTAGCAGTGAAAGCCTGCTCCACATTTCCTGTTTTCCAGGAACAAAAGGGAGATTTCAGGTATATTTGCTATGCCTTATGAACATAAGATTCTTTCTCATCATCCCAGCAAAACCTTTGCAATTATGAAAAATGCAGAGCTGATCTTTGGGCACTGGAAATTTCCTGGGAACTCTCACACAATTTAGTGCTATTACCTTACATTTTTAAATAACTGCTGCTGTGATAAACATTTCTGTTTCATATAAATTACCACTTCTAAGGTTCCCAAAGTTTTATTTGTTATACTGTATGATTTAAAACACAAAAAATGCATTGGTATATTTTTGTGCCTTTTTCATATTTTTAAAATTTATTTCAGAAATGTATATATGAAATTAAGGCAATTATTGTTTGATTTGCTAAATTACCATTAACTGGTTTTCACCTGAAATCACAGAACTTATTTTTATCCAAGATATCATAATTCTAACCCATATTACATGATTTTCAACCACTTCATAATTTTTATAGGGAATAATCATGAGGATATAGCAGTCACCAGATTCTTTTCTCACCAGGAATATATATATATTAATTTATATGCACAATATGCAACAGGAAAAGATTGATTCCAAAGGGAGACTCCTATAGCACTCAAGTGTGCTATTGCATATTCACTATATGGGAACCTTTACATGCCCAGTGACGCCGTATAATCACCATGATTGTAGGTGCAAATTATGTAACTGTGCATACTGGTAATTGCTGTAGCTGTTTGCCTGAGAAGTCGCATATTTGCATGTGTGACAGTGGCATCTGCATTTTCAAATTAGGGAAATCATTGTGGGGCAAAACATTTAAGAAAATAGAGCCCTAAAGAGTAACTCTTGCTTCTGTACAAATGTCTCTAGCCTTGAAACAAGTTGGGAGAGATATATGGAAAAGAAACAAAATTATGTCTCCCAAGAATGTTATTGGAAGATTTTCACACAGTGTTGCAAAGTTTTTAAACAGCAATTGCCAAATGGCACTGTTGCAGGAATCAGTATGAAATAGCATGTTCAATCTAACAAATATTTCCTGCCATTATATTTCTTTGCTTGTATCACCTGGCCTTCTCCAAGGGTAAGTTAGCCACTCCACAGAAAGAGTGGAGAATGGGCCTGGTTAGCTGACTGACTGTTCTTTCTCAATCTCTGGCTCAAGTTCTTTTTTCCTCTTACACTCCCACAAAGCAATCTTAAACTTTTACGACATCAGGGAAGGTCACTTGTTTCCTTAATAATTAGGAACCTACTACTGACTGCTGGAACTTTAGAGAGAACGAATCTTCTGTAAAACACCGACTTTCATGGTCTGGATGGGCACACATTCAAAATTATGATTTAGTTCATAGTCTCTTGCTTGAAATGATGCATGATGTTAACCTAGCCTTAGAAAAAGATTATTAAGAGCATGCCTACACCATCTGGTGCAGTATGAGGGAGAGTTTTTCCAAGGCAGTGCCACACAAATGAGTAAACCTTTTGTTAGACACCAGATAAGTAATTGTTGGGTTGGAACCAGCTTGTGGGTGTGTGTGCTTGTGGAGGTGGAAGGGATGGGTCAAACCCCACAGAAGTGAGGTGGTATCTTATCCCTCATGGCAGGCCCCTAGAACCCACACGGGGAAGGCACAGAGTAGCTGTCAGTCACAAAAAGCCCAGGAAAACTATAACACACCGCACCTCATGGAGCCCCTAACCCTGCTCAGATTGGCAGGGACAGTGAGGATACTGCCCCTCACACCGGCCTGGAACCCCCAGAGTGACCAGTGGGTCAGAGACCCCAGCTAGGGGTGTTGGCCACAGGGACCAGAGCAGATAAAACTTCTGGCTCCCTCTGCTTCTCTTTCTTTGCTCCTTTCTTAATGCTTTGAGTGGCTTGGAGCTGGAGGGATTGGATTTTGACTCAAGTGTTGTGGATTAGTATGTGCTGGGTTTGTATTGTGATGGAACGTTTTGTCTAGCTTGTGTGGTGCCCCTTGGAACTTTTGCCAAGTTCCTTTATTTTCTATCCCAAATTATCAATTAAAAATACCTCTTGAGAACAAGTCTGTGGCTTATTCTCTTGATGTTATCTCGAGGTATTAAAGAACTGTATATATTTATTTGGAAGTAAAACTCCTGACTGAGCCTGTGAGCCTGCAGCTCCGGGGCCAGTGTTACACCTGTACACTTCAGTATAGACCCAAAAAAGTACACTGCTGATCCCAAGTTAATTGAGGGATTATTCCTGCGGAGATGTTTTTCTAACACACGGCTCCTTAGCAGACTCCTAGTACAGCACTAACGGTCTTCCATGGGCTTACTAAGCGAGCTTTTGATTGCTTGTACTTCGATCCTTAACTTCTGTATTCCTGTCTGTTTAATAAGCACTTTGAGGATAAGCATTACTTCAATAGTTTTGTGAATTAGTTCTTCTTGTGACTGTGCAGCATTAATCTTACACATTTCAGTAGACGTGCTAAAACCACTTCCAGTCATGCCCACTTGTCAGCTTGCACGGTGGGTCTTCTCTCTACATAAAACTTGTCCAGGAAGATGGAACAATTCTGTTCTGTAACAGGTAAGGTAACAAAATGTATTACCTTCTTTTCTGTTTAAAGTCCATGATGGGAGGTATGACAGCTACGTTTGCATCCATCAGCTATGCAAATGGTCCCCTTTGTCCATTGTTTTCCAAACTGAGCTATTTCCTGTTCTCAGACTCTACCTCATATTAGGGAATTCAGAGGCCTCAGAAAATGATAAACAAAAAGTGGCACTTGTACCCTATCCAGCCGTCTCCTTTTGACAGCTTCCAAGTCAATCTCATGTATAAAATCAAATCTATAGGTTGTGTCATCCACTCAGAGAGATGAAACCACTGGGAAGGATTCAGAGAAGCAAATATATGGAAATTCTTTCACAAAAGACAAATGCTGCCAGAGGTATCTTACAAAAGCCCATCTGCTCTGGTGAGCAGATATGTGGGCATGATCCCCTCTTTGTTATTTAAGTGGTGCTTAGATTTGTAATGTGGAGTGAGAACACTATCCCTGTTCAACACCAGCTGTATGATTTTAGATAGCACTCAATAGTCAATTGCACAAGACCAAGCCCAATCTGTCAGTGTAGTGTGGTCTGTCTTGTCACAGGAAGTGTTGTTTTTGGAACAATTTGAACAGCCATTGCCATTTTACTGTCTACTGACAGAAATTAATAGTGAAGGCCTCATAGAGCAATTTATCAACAGCCATTTGAATTCACACTTTTTTCAGCCCTCCTATCTCCAGACCAGAATGGCTGCCTGCCTATTTATGTCAAAATGTCAGTGGAAGGTAGAAATTGAGCAGGATAAACTCCTGGGAGTAACTGATCTCAGTGACACAGGGTTTGGTTAAACTCCACTAGGGCTGATTTTGAAAGTGGCTGAAATGCTCCAGCTCAGGCCTCTGACAGATCACAGGAGAGATGTAAACACAGATGCGACAAGAGAGCCCAGCCCTGCAGACGCAGCGCCCCAGATAGTGCAATCAGCCCCGAGCGAGACAAAGCGATGGCAGAAAACCCCTGAAAGGAGCAGTCGCTTTTCATTCAATTCAACCTTGTAACATAAAGTAAAAAGTACAGATATGTTAACTGACAGGAGAAAGAAGTTTATTTACAGTCTTTTCATCTTTTTTTTTGTTAACACCCCCCCCACATTCCTACTCTGAGAAAAAAATCTGAATTATGCCTGTTTGAAAATCTTTTATAAATTCTGTTTCTTTTGCTGAAAACACCAGGCTGAGATTATTTTCTTTCATATCCACAGACTATACATGTGACATGAAGTGTATTACCATCCTCTTTTAATGATAGTGTAATTCTACTAGAATACACCAGTATTTGTAGATGTACATTATTAGTAGTGACAGGGTGTATACAGAGAGTACTAGGATGACAGTGCAATTTCAGTACTCATAAAAAAATAAGTTAACATCAGAATGAAATTCAGGGATAGTGTACCATACAAAAGACCAAAAAGTAAGAAGCTAATGGAATATTAGTAATCTTGTGAAATAAATTTATTTTGGTTGTTTTTAAGGAAATGATAATTAAAAAAGACTATTTCCTAATGAAAAAATTATTTGAAATGATATTTGTGTGTATATTTGCAGAAATATAAATTGAAGTTTAGTCTTAATTTAGAAAAACCCACTCTGAGATACAGAGTGATCCTAAAATTACTATCTTTTCAAGCAAGAATGCTATTTATGTAAAAATACCTTTGTATGCAATAGCTTTGAAAAAAATTAATCTCTACACAGGTTTGTCCATGCAGTTTTTCTCACAAGCTTGTATCACTAGAGAGAAATAGACTTTACATCTTGTAGAAACTTTGAAAGCACATTTGCCAGCAGCAGGCTTTATTTTTAGCAATTTATCTTTTGCTGCTTCCTTTTTTTGAATGCTACTTTTGATGCTGTTTTTTGTGAAGGATAACAGCAAACTGTCTAGAAGAATCTCAAAGGGGGTGGGGGACAGGAAGAAAAAAAGCCTGCCTTGATTGACAATGAAAAATAGTTTTTACCATTCTATTATGCTGAAGGCTGGTTTTTCCAGTATAGAAAAAAGCTGTGTTCTAAAATTTCTTGCAGCACCTAACATAGCCTTTAGTATTTTCTATCTTAACCACATCATCAAAACCTTAAAAATTTGGTGAAGGATTTTTTTTCTTCAAAGGAACTCATCATATATTTCACTGCGAATGCAGAGAGGAGCAATTTTCTTTCCTCTAAGAGGTGTGATTTTTACTGCAAATCAGAAAGGCTGTGGAGGTCCAGACTGTGATTTACGCCAAAAGACTGGCATATAAGGAGCCTTCTTGACATACTTCAGGGTCAGGAGCTGTAAAAATTAATGCAGAGAATATACTCCTGTTAATAAAGAGTTTTGCAGAATCTAATCAGCCCAGGAATGAGTGGAATATACTTTTTTCTTAATATAGTATTTGCCTGTGGTTTATAACTCCTTGGGAATACTGGCTTGGTGATGTACATATTCTTCATTCAGACATGAGATGAAGTGAAAAGGTAGGCACTTTAGAGAAATATGGATAGGAACCACCAGAGCAGAGTCAACGGTGAAGAAAGATTGTTCTCACAAAAGGACAAGTAGGACTTTGAAATAGCTTTATACACCAACCCATCTTAGTATAAAACAATTACACTGTGAAATTTCACCAACCAAAATGCCTGTCCTGAATGCTGTAGGATGCGAATGTTGGATCACTGTTCTGCAAGGGACAGAGGAGAATCCTCCTGCCAGGACCCCCTTAGTGCATCTAGTGAGTTCCATTTGTGGGTAAGTACAGCCATATAAGTTGAAAGTTTTGAGACAATATGTCATTTACCCACGGCATTTGTATAGCAGAGTCTGGGGCATACTACTCATACACAGGACATTTTTCACTCCTTCTCTCAAGCTGTAGGCATATTTATGAAGTCTATGGGTGGCACCAAATAAATTCAGAGAAGAAACATCAGTAAAACATGAATATAAAGGTAGGGATCTAGTTAGAAGTGTGAAACTGAAAATGCAACTGTGGATTCACTGTGGTTATACTGTCCATGTTATGGATCTGAAGATAGTCAGAATTCAATCAGCAAATACATTAGAAGAAAATACCTAGGACTATCAGCAACAATGTGAGATTACAGTTAAACCCAGGTGCTCAGTCTATCCTGAAAACACTCAAATGATCTCTGTGTACTTCATAATTATCTGTTTATTAACTTTGTTTATCCTCTGTATACTTCATAAAAGCGTATCTTTTTAAAAGACCCTCTCTTTCAGCACTTCTTTCTTACCATTGCATAGGATTTTTTTCAGGTGATACTGAACCCAAGAGAGAGCAATCACTTCTCCCAACTTCACAAAATTTACCTTCCCTGCCAGTTGAATGCTATTACTCTGTTGGACATATTTCTTCTCTCATCCATCTATCTACCTTTCCCTTATATCAGAAATTGTATCTCCGTGGTGGTATGGGACAGCTGCTGGGTGGACAGACACATCTAGATCTTTGTTGCTCCAGTTTGGTTCAGTGTCCACCTTCACTGTAATTTAAGGAGCTAGGAGCAGCCGAGGCACAGTTATACGTATGTGCTTTAAGAGCTGTTCATTGCTTCTGCCTTGGACAGTGGGCAAAAGTGGCAACTTAAATTGGTGTAATTAAACCAGAGCCCTAAATCACAGAAAGCCCTAATGTAATTCTCCTTTTTCTAAAATTACTTTTTTTAGTTGATAGGACAATAGAAAAAACAGAACAAATAATGGTACCATTATATTATTCCTCCTCTGTGTGACAACAAAATGAGATAGTAAAAGTAAGTAATGATAAATTTAGGCAAGCAAAATGTGAAAGCTATGAGAGAGCTATGAAAACTATAGCCCTTTTCCTGACCTGAGCATGTAAAGAGGATGTTGAACCAGCATTGGTATTAAAGTCAGATCAGAAATGATAATCATAAAATAAACATTTCAAGGAACCAGAAAAATGAGAAAACAGGTAAAAATATGGTTGTTTACATTTTTCAGTACTGCTTTTTTCGCCGAAAGTTGTCTTAATCCATGAAATATCATAATAATTTTACACTATTAATGCATTTTTATGGTTTAATTTTCCTGCTTGGTGTTGAACAAGTGTTCTGTGATTGTGAGACCTGATGAGATCATTGTGAAAGAGCTTGTACTTGCACCTGTTTCACTTTCAAGACAGTGCACTCAACAGACATGGAAATAAGAGGGTCAAATAAATCTTGATCAGAGCTTTGTCCATAACATATCAGAGGGGTTTAGCCATAAGGCAGTGGGAGATAGTGTTTCAAAGGTGAGTAAGACTGTGCACAAACTGCTTTTGTCTTGCCAAGAGACTAATCTGATTAGCAGACAATTGCTTCATGTTTTGGATGTAACATCCTAGAAATTAGACTTTTGAACCTTTTTTCACTGAATTTCCACCAGTAGCAAGAGCTGAACAGGTTGGTTGATGTGCTTTCCACTGAGATACATAAGCACAAGTAGAGCTGGTTCGTAGGTTATTTCAGCTGGTAGAGCCGCTCTATGCTTTTTGTATAGAAAATAGGTGTTTATTTCTTGGAAACCCAGTAGAGAGCTGTCCTTTAATCATTTAACTGTGGGATCTGACATGTTATAAAATGCACCTGTTAGAGGCTGTGCTGGAATTCAATTAGTTCTCATGTGACTTTTGCAGCTGAACTAATGGCTGAAAGGTTATACTGGGTAAATACAAGATCCCAAATTGATTCACAGAGAAGTTTGAAGAAATGTCATGATTTCACTTTGTAAATTTTGGCCATATCACAATAATTACATTGTTATTTTGCTCTAAAAAGACCATGACGAGCAATACTGCTTACTTAGAAATTTCAAAACAGAAGTCTTTTAGTTAATACTGCTCTGTTAAATGTTATATGTTTCTGAGTAAGAAACAAAAACTTCTGTAATGAAATAGTTAAAGTTTGATAAATGGTGTCCATTCATTTGCACTCATTGTTTATGTTGTCATGTTTGACTAGTATAGCTAGTCATAGAGGAAATTCATTAAGGATATTAGGACTTGTTATAAGAAAACACTGTTTATAACTGACCTGCTAATATTAACCTGTAATTACATTATAAAAATATAATAATAAGAGATAGTTTTCTTTTATGGCATATCTAGTATAGATAAGGTTTTTTGGGGTGTGTGTCCACCAAGGATTTTGTGTGTTTATTTCCCTTCCTGTTTTCATTTGAAATTCTGTAGCATGGTCTGTTGTCAACTGCATGATGCAGTTCCTCCTTTTACATTGAACAAACAGATCTTTTATGGGTTTACTAAATTAAATGATTGTAAAAGGTATGGCTTGGATCCGTTTAATGTAATATTTTAGTATCTTTTACATTTTGTACATTTTAGATTTTACATCTTGTAAATACCAAATTAGAAATACTTGGTGCTTGCATAGATCTACATAGCAAACACATAAAACCAGAGCGTGAACAAAAACTATGTTAATATCTACACAATTTTTGTTATCTTGTCAGATTTTTCTCAGTCCTCCATCTGTTGAGATTGAAGCTAACAGATTTTAGTCTCTTGTTCTAGCCTTACTGCCTCCATGGTTCATATATCTGTGCATTTTTCATGAACTACTGCTTTCCTAATCCAGAAACCTGAGATATATTTTGCTTTTTATAAATCCCATGAAGAGAGCTGGTTCTAAATTGACCATAGGAGTTGATTTTGTTTCCAAGTGGAATTCCAAGTGTATTTTGTTATAAATTAATCTTTGGATACATAGATGTGTACTTTATGTTGTATTATCTTGATGGTAACTTTGGGTTTCCCCTTTTGGGAGGACCAGTGGAGCACTGCACCATCCTGGGGAAGCTGGAGTACTATTGAGGTGCAGTCAATATGCACCAGCTCCTGCTCACCATTCATCAGCTTCTGAGATCAGGGATAGGAGGAAGTTGAATCATTACCCTGCCTCCTGACTAAGTTATATTTTCAATAAGCTTGTTCAAACAAACCACGAACTGATTTCAGCTGAAAATTTCAAAATAAATTCATCCTGAGGCAGAGTCCTGGCACAGAGAATTTAAGCCTAATGCACTGTTTTAAGTGGCTTCTGAGAGAAATATTAGCTGTGATTCTTAATGGGACAGAAAAAGTCTTAATCCTAGGAGAGTACAAGAAAATCAAGCAGTCTATTTTGTTACTGTGAACATCAGATATTGGCTGAGTTGGTAGGTCTTCTTGTCCTCCTCATACTCTCCTGGTTTTAGATTTGCATTTATTTTGTGTTTATTTTTTTAAATGTTTATTTATTAGCACAGTACAAAGCTAAGCTGAAGGAATAACCTTAGTAGTCCTTTGAATGGGCATTGCTCAACATTTCTTTCTCTGATTTTTGGTCATGTTTTCTTTTTTTATTTATTCAAGTGAAAGATGCAACAAATTTTGACAGGTAAATGACTGTAATCTGTGGTTTAGTAGAATGAATAAATCCTTTATGAAGTTTTCTAGTTTTTGAGCAAAGAAATCTAACATGCCTTCTGTGTATTTAAGCTACCTCTAGTCAGTGCTTGGAGAACTGCCATTCCCTGCTGGTTGTTGCTGTGGTTAGGAACCTAAGTGAGAGCAAATTTATCAGGCAGCTGGATATAATGTTAATTAATATATCTTGAATATCTCTTAGCCCATAGCCTTAAAAGAACCAAACCTACTTTTCTATTTGCAGGTTTCATAGCACAATGTGCATTTATAAGTTTAGGAACTTTTATTTTGGAAAAATTAAATTAATTGTAAAATTAATTGATGATGTTTTTCTAATAGATAATTTATTTTATTATTTAATCCATGGTGTTCTCTGGGATTTCCTGTATGGAGCACCAACTTATTGTGATACAGATGTCTTGTCTGTCTTGAGATTGTCCCATTAAACAATTCTGATTATGAACAGTAAGACTGTCTGACCCCATAATGACTAATCAAAGTGCTTTAGCTGACTCGAATCAAATGTCCTCTTAGGCTTTAAGGTAATTCTTACTTAAATACGGAACTTAAAAATAAAACATAGAATTAAAAAAGTTCAGGCAAGCAGCCCTGGAATCATTTTGATTACTCTTACAACCATGGAAAAATCTGTAGTGCAAGAATTCATAACAGAAGAAAGTTCAGGATGTTTTTGTTCATAATGAAATGAACATAATATTATCACTGTGAGCCAGATATGCCTCCTTGAAAATATGAAACAATTCTCTTTTTTATAACATATTATTGAATAATTCTGAAGGATTACAAAATTAAGATAGGCATCTTTCAGTATCAAGTATATTGATTAAAATATTTCTGTTGGGAAAATGTTGTCACATAAGTTTCAACACTCAAAATAACCTCCCCTCCATGGTCAGTGAAAATCTGGGAGATTTTCTTCTCCTCGGCTATTCTTTTTCTTTCTTGATGGTTGGGTTTAATTTGCATTAAGCTCCTATAAAGAGAAAGAAGCAAAACCAGCCTCTTCTGTTTATTCCAGTTTTAGCCAAAAGCAACAAGAAGTTGCCACCCAAAGCACGGGCCCGAAGGCCAGGCTAACCAGCAGCTGAGGCACACAGCAGCCCTATGCCTGGCTGTAAACTGCACTTGATACATGCATGTCTGCAAAGTGCAGAGAGGCAGACTTAAGCAAGAGAAGTGGTAGTGAGCATTTCATCGAAACAAAGTCGAGGGAAATAACTTCTTTTGGGCACCGCATTTGTTGTCAATCAGAGGTAGATTTTTTGGGCAAGAAAGAGGGTTGCTCCTATTAGTTTCTATGGACTGCAAAGAAATAAAGCATTGTATATTTTCCATGGCAGAAAGGAAAGGCACCAAATAAATACTCGGTTCATCTCATCAGTTTGTTGTCTGAACAATCTCAGCAAGATCTTGAATGGTTACCGGTCCCCTGAGCCAAAAAGGTAGCAGCTCCTCCCTGAGTTACAGGAGCGCTGAAAAGCTGGGGAGACGACAATGAACCTCATACCCCACTCTGCAGAACAGCATGTGCCCAGTGGGAGCTGGACTGTTGAGTTGGGAGCTGGAGGGCATCCCTCATCTCTTGGAAGCACAGTTCCCCAGCTGGGTACCACTGCAGCATGTGCTGATCCTTCCAACCTGCTCCCGGGCACAGGGGTGTTCTTCCTCCAGCCCTCCCTGTGTGCTCATGGGGCTTTACTGCTGGTGGGCTCACAGATTTACTAATCCACTTTCAGTCAGTAGTGTAGGAAGGCAATTATCTCACCGTCAGCCAGCAAGGGGAGAGTTCTCACAGCAGCTGAGGTTTTCCAGGGTATGTTCTCGGGCCATGCCTGCAGAGGCTCCAGGGCAGTGCTCATCTGGTGTGCATTGTCAGCCTTGCTGCACCAGTCAGCAGAGAGCTGTCAAATTTGCACTGCCTGAGAAGCTGTTTCTCCAGTGACAGCCCTGTGTGGTTGGGCCTGCTTTGTGTTAGGAGGTGACTGGCTCAACCCCATAGAGACCTCTGAGCACAGCTCTCAGTTTAGTTTCGGGAAAGTTTCTTTGAGGTTCATATTAATGCTGCCACCAGGAGAAACTGTGTCTGACTTTAGGGTAGGAACACATGTTCACCTTTTAAGTCCTTTTCAGGGTTTCTAAGACAGCAGAGAGGTGGCAGGATCTTTTAATATCCAGCAGAGAGATGGCTTAGCAACTGCCAAGTAGGAGCGGTTGACATTGCTTGGGAACAGAAGCAAGCACTGCTCTTGCTCACTCCTCCTACCTCCCTCAGCAGACTGAACATAATAAATATAGTGGTAAGAAACAAATGGTTTCCCCTGCTGCTTTACTAGAAAGTGGAATGTCAAGTCTTCCTCTACTGCATAAAAAAATAGAGGAGGCAGGATGTGACAGGATTCCTAAAATAAGCTTTGCAGAAGGTAGAGTGCCTCACAACCAGGATGTGAGCAAGAGGGTGGATTTGATTTGAAAGGGGCACGATGGCATGATGGAAAGCCCCGAGGAGGAGTGGGAACAGAAAAACCATGAGCGCTTGGTACGTAGCAAAGTATTTACAGTACCACTTTGAGGGATGTTTGTGGTTTATGAGGTATGCTGAGGCAGCTGCTATATATGTATTAATGTATTATCAGAGTGATGGATTATGTTTTAATTCCCTGTAACATACCCAATCCTGAGTAATGCAAAGAAGCAAATTTGGCTTCTCTACCAAACAGTAAGGTCTGTCACAGGCTTAAGACATTCTCAGAAGGATGTCATGACTCCTCATCACACATTGTGTGGGACATGAGTCCTGCATGCAGCTAGGTACAGCCCCTGTCCCAAGTCTTTCTGCAAGATGAAGGATATCTCCTAGGGAGGAGAAACACCCCCTGCCCTGTCCCTAGCAAATCTTTTTAGTGACAGAAAAAAAGTAGCAGTTTCTGGTTTCATCTGTCAGTTTAGAACTAGATAGGAAATAGGCTGGAGCAGCCTCATGAGCCAGGTCAGATCCTCAGCTGGGGCAAGTAGTCAAAGTCTCAACAATTCCAGGTAGGCTGTAGTAATTTATCCAGCAAAGGTAAAAAAAAAAAAAAAAAAAAAAGAGTGGTAACACGTGTCCCCAGAAGAAGAATCTCACTCTTATTTTTTGCATCTACACCTCAAGCATAGCCACCATTTTTGGCAGAAATTATTGTACAGGAAAACTACTCTGCCCTCAGTTTTGGCATGCAGTAACCAGAGGAGTGATGGCAGAGGGAATGCTGGTCACCCCAGAGCATGCCAAAAGAGAAGTGAGTAAGGAAAGAGTGTATTTGCTTTGTCAGTGTTTGGGTTGAGATTGTGATGAGCAAATTCAGGGTGGATAGCCTGTTCCTAACAATGCACCCCTGTTTGGAACTATTGACTATAAATGCATGAAAAGACAATCTCAGAGGAAAAAGAAACTCTGATCTCTGATCCAGAATGTTTAATCAGTGATGTAGTATAATCTCCTACCAAGTGTTTACATCAAATCAGAGTTACCAAATGACAGCACAGACTAAATAGCTGGATTTCAGTGTGTTACCAAGAGCACCAAAATCAATAGACAGAGAGATCCTATGGTTGCAATATCAAAGAGATTTAAGAAAATACTCTCAAATCTTATAGAGGAAACGGGCAGTTGGGGACCTGATGCCAACATGTGAGCGAATTCAAATATCTAAAACCAATTAATAGAGGCAGTGCTAAACAGCAATCCTAATTCAAGCATGGCTCTAGCAAAAAAAAAAAAAAAAATAAAGCTTTTCCCTCTGGGTGTGGTCCTAGAAACTGCAGAGTGATCCCTGGATCCCTGGAGCTGTCAGACATACCCTACACATGAGTCAAGAAACAGTTATATAAGTGTCTTTGCACTCATGCTATTCCGTCAAGGGCAGGAGATATTCCGTTCAGGTAGCAAAGGGTACCTGTCTAGTTCAGTGAAAAAGTTATATTCTCTCTTCAGCATAGCAACATACCTGAACAGCTACTCTGTGGTGGAAATATTCCCTGAAAATGCTATATTGGTGGCCAATGGGCATTAAGAATTATCAAAAAGAAACACACTTTACATGTATTTTCAAGGCTTTCTGTACAGGATCAGTAAAAAGGGAAGGTGTCAGATGATTTGATAGCATACATCTAAAATATTTTCTTTTAACAGCTTCATTGGTTGTAGCTGGGGTGGGTTATTTGTAAGATGATCCTCTGGACACATATTTTGGAAACTTTTTGGTTAACTACCAGACAGCCAGCAGATTTAGGGTGGGTGATTAAGTTACTGAGGCTTTTGTTTTTTATGTATGAGTGCCTCAACATATCTTCCAGGGCTAGCCATGTGCTGAGGGGTTTGTAATCAAACTGTGCTTCTCTTTCATGCTTTCAGAGGTCTCATTACAGCCTGCTGGCACCCGCAGCCAGCTCCCTGCTTATTTCAGATGACCATACCACTCAGCAGAGGCAGACAAGTCAGTCAATGAGTGGGTCACAAGAAGTCAAATGTACATTTCTTCCCGGAATGAACAGGGGTTTATTTGTTACAAAATGGTGGTGTGCAACTGTTCTGAGCCCAGAGAGAGACTGGAGCTCAAGCAGTTCTTTGCATAGATACTTTTTGACAGAAGCCAAGGTCAGGCTTTGGAAAGCAGCAGGACATTACGCGGAGTTTTTGTAGGTTTTTCTAAGATGCAGGCTACAGGAAGAGTCATTGCTTCAGATTCTTGGTCAGGGTAATTTGTGTAGTTCCCCTGGCTTCCTTACTGTTTAGCCAGTAGGTTTTAGGACTAGCGATTTAATTGTGGAGAACTTTTGTTTTGCATCCATATTGTGGTTTATTCGTATAATTTAGTTGGCATCCTGCTTGGACTATGCTAAGAAACCCATTGTGGGTTTGTTTTTCCTTTTTTCTTCTGAACAACTTCAATAATTTTTCCTCCCGAAAACGTTAATATGTACTTACTAAATGTTATATTCAGCTCCTCAAGTCAAAGGACAAGCTGAGGTCAATGGAGTTTGCACCAAATGAGGATCTGGCCTATGACTTAAAAACAGACAAAAGGAAATATTGTCCAAAGCTGACTTCTCTATTACAGTGTTTCAGCCTAAATGAAATGCTTTGAGGACATGATATTGGGATTTTTTTTTCAAGAGGATCAAATGCAAGAAATAAATAGGCATGCAAAGTCTGCTTCCCAGGTTATTCGGGTTTCGGAGCTCTGTTTTGTCCTGCTGCAGAGTCTTTCCTTTTGCTTTGGTAAAACATCAGAGTGTAGAGGGTGACCCTGTGCACTTGTTTCAGATGAGTGTAAACAGAAGATGATATTACTTGTCTGAATGAAGTGGACTATCCCATGGAGGAGAATAATAGCTGTCTCCTAGAGCTGTTTTTCTCAAAAAGACTAGTGAGAACTTAAAAGTCGAAGACCCAAGAAGAGGGTGAAAGTTGATTACTTTAAGGATTAAACTGTTACCCTGGTGAAGTCAGCAAATACTGTTTCTAAGCAATGATTTCAGTGTCTCTTGAGCACTGTGAATCTGAACCGTGCAATTGGGAATGTATTTCTTAAAGATCTAAATATAATGTTATTAGTTTTTTAAAATGCTGTTTGGTGCTTTGACTTCAATAAAATGCATTCTGGAGTGGTGTATATAAATCAACATATAAAGAGAATTTAATCTGCATGTGTGTTTTTAAAATATGTAAAAAGTTAGAAGTATGTAAATAAAAATATATATAGCTCTTTAGTTTGCATTGAATTGTGTTCGGTTAAAAATGCACTTGCACTTGGTGTAGATTTTTCCCCACTTTTTCTTCCTTGGAATTCCTTGTAAGAGGCAAAGGAAAGCAACGTTGCTTTGGTAGTGTCTTATTGGTAGGGAGTGATTTTTCACAAAGTCTTGATTATTATTTCATCAAGAAAGTAGGTAGATATTAAAGGTTACCCAGATGGTTTATATATTACTATAATAATCTTGTTCATAGAAACTCTCACAAAGAAAATAATTAATCATAAACATACTGTGATCCCCCTAAAGCAGTGACTGTTTTAAGTTGAAATCCCATAATGGCTATGACCTCTAACCCTGATGTAACTGTTTCTATCCTAGCTACTAAAGTGGCTGCTCATGAAAGGCCATCAAATACAGAAGTAAATGCAAAGGTTAACAAAGTTAGTGGACCAAACAAACTTGATACTGAGAATGAACTTTCACATGTAGCAAGAAAATAAACACAGCTCTTCCAGACTGATCTACACAGGAGGTTTGAGATGCCAAAATATTAAATGTTATTAAGCGCATAATCTCTATTTTACAGATAAGTGTTTACTCTGGGGGTTACCATCCTTTCATATTGATAAAAAGTCTTTGCTCAAATTAAAAAAGAAAAAATCTTCATGCCCTAGTGTGTTTTTAGTGAGATGGTGTTTGCTCTAGACTACCAAGAGAGCACTGGTAATTGGTTTGGGGAAGAGAAGAGATTGCACTGAGATGTGTAAATCTTAAGCACTTTTTGCGTGTGGCCCAGTTATTAACATGTCATTTCATTTTTAAACCCCTCTGCAAGTGTAATCTTTGTATGATACTATGCTTCAGGAGTCTGGTGGTTATTGTCAACATTTTTGTGTGCATTCTGTCCCCACCCACTTCCCCCCTGCCACCTCCATAGATGGCGAAAATGTAATTTGCTGCTCTAATGCATTTGCTATCGTAGGAGGTTTTTTTTACTTCATAAATAGAGATTACTAAGTGATGCTTTGCTGGTTGAGTTCAGCAGGAAAAGACTTTGTAGTTGTTCAGCTCCAAGAAAACTTGCAGAGAAATAACGTAAAGGCAGGTTTGTACGTGGGATATACAGGAATACGCTTGTAACTAGAAAAGGCATCTTTCATATGTGGATATAGTGATTTCAGCAGTCTTTAAAGAACCGTGTAGGATTCAGCAGTCTGAATTTTATAGTTGTCCCCCATGCTGACAGAAGAGACACCCACCATCACCGGAGTATCAATGACTACTATCCCAAATTCCGGCTGCCTATGGTGTCCTTTAGTGGGATCTCAGGTGCACCTCATGCCTTGAAAAGCACAATTCCACCTCCTTCCTCAGAAACAGTCTTTAGCATTAGGAGGAAAGTTTCTTTTTCACCATCATGATCCTGTGAACATGCATAAGACTGCCAGGAAGCTATTACCAAATGGGAGAACAAAAAAGGCAAGCCATTTTTATGAGTTTTGAAAAGAAAAACAAAAGCTTTCCTATTAATTTAATCAGCCTAATATCCTAAGCCCCAGTCAGAAATTTTTGGGTTGCTATGGAATAAATAATTCAATGATGAAAAGAGAAAGAAATGTTGGTTATATATAAAACTTGACAGTTGGGGAAACTATTTCCCTTGACTACAAAGTAGTTTTTCAGGTAGATCAAAAAGAGTTGTTTAGCTCTACACAATTTCCAGTTTTAACAACATTAAATACATTTTCTCCAGTTAGATATCAGTCTTTGAAGATTTTGAAATTGTTATTCCTGTGGGGAGGAGGATATTGAATAATTCCTAGCAGTTATGAAACTCAATATTCTCCAGATGGTTATTGAGACAAGCTTTTATACACCATTGTAAAATGGGTTTAAAACATCCTGCGCTGTGATTGACTAAACAAGTCACATGGCTACTGCATATAGGTTTGAACTCCTTTTTCAACTAAATGACCTTATTAAAACCATAAACAAAATGGTACTTGAATGCTGGGTTTAAAGCAGTGGCTATAAATCTTAAATTTATTGTAGTACACTTCTGTTATTTGTCTTAAAAAGAATAAAAACTAGGAAGGCCATTTTGGACATTAAATTATGCCTTTAGTTATCAATTGGTTTAAAAAGATATAGTTCCATGTGTTTTCACAGTTCTCTAACTTTTTCTTCAAATGACTTAACAAAATTTCATGCATTCACAGCCTAAGCAATGTCAAGCAAATGTGAAGGAGCAAAACCCTAAGTAAGAAGGAGTGTTCCTTGAGGAACACTTTGTCTTCTCTTCCAGGAGAAAATTTGTACCTGAAGAGACCCCTATCATTGCTCTCCATAAAACCTTCACTGTCACCTGTGGTCTAGTGCCGATTTGTGCTACAACTGTAGCAAAGACTCTGCAACTCACACAATATGAACAAATAACCCCAGAAAGGAGTATCTTGCCATCTAACTGGACAAGGATATGGGAGTCTGCCTGGTATGGGTGGCAGTGGTTGCTTGGCAGGGCTGGACTGCTGTGAGGTTGGAATGAGGATTTCTCATCCCTCTGTCTGCTAATGCTCTCTGCCTGCTTTGCTGCCAACCACAGGGTGGCTGCCCCTCCTGCAGCCAGATGCAATCCTCCTGGCCTGTCACCACTTCTCCAAGTGCACAGACAGAGCCTGCAGCACAAGCCAGAGCAAACAGACCAGAGACAAGGGAATTCTATGGGAGAAGAAAAATTATACTGAAGACCTCTTCTTGACCAGTGCTTGCACTGCAATTTGCTGCACCCTGGGGGAACGACAGCAGGCACCTTTCACTGTTTATCTCCTCTACCATAAGACCATGCTTACTAATGTAATTTTTTTTTCTGTTTTCATTAGGATGCTGGTTATGTAAGTTTTCTACCAGAAATGGTTACATTTTAAAATTACTAAACTGTCCCCTTACAGTTTATGGGATGTTTAGGATCTCGGTTTACAAAACTAATTATCCTTATTCAAATAATGATTCAGTTAAGAATTCTTTGTTGCTGTTTATGGCGGTCTCTTTTCTTAGGGTGAGAGTCTAACAAAGGTAAATTACAAGGGGAAAGGTTATGTAAGTGCAGAGTGGTTTTAACTTTGAGAATAATTCCATGACATAGTCCTGAAGTAAATGAAACCCTGGGATTTTCCTTGATAGGAACCACCATTTTCCCCTCTTTTGCATTTCTTATGGCTTATGAAAATGAAAATATTAGATAACAACATTAAAAAAAAGTGCTTCAAAAAAACCATAGTGAGGAGAAATATGCCCAGGGATTTATATTTCTTTTACAAATGTGATTACATGCAAGAGAAAGAGGAAAACCCATAAAGTGGTTGAATCTGGTACTACACCTAAAATCATGCTGTTGAGAATTTTTAAAGCAATTTTATTTTTTCCCCTTCAGTAAATATTCCAGTTGTAGCATAACTCAACTCACTTATCAACACTTATTTTTTTTCAGGTTATTTAATGTGCCTTGGTTTCAGGATTTCGGTTTAATATTGCTAGCAGCCTTAGTAAAAACCCCAGGATTAACAGTGTATTTGAACACCTGCAAAGTTCATTTAACAACTGGAATGGTAAATGTTGCAAAATTCAAAATATATTTAACATATTTGTAGTTTGTGAATGTTAACCACAGATGTTTAATTCTGTTCAAGAGGGTTGGAATGTACATATTTTATACATCTCAAGGAATAGCTGTGATTGATGCCCTTTCATGTCAACTGTTTGATTTGCTGAAAGACAGAACCGAAAACACAGTGGAAGGGGGAAAGTCTGGGAAGAGCTGCCAGACCAGCAAACTTGTTTATTAAAAAAAAAAAATTATCCAAATTTGTCAGACTTCTGAATCTTAGTTAGGTTCATTAGAAAAAAGGGGTAGAACCAAAAAAGAAGATAAAAAGAAAGTAATAAACCCAGACAAAACAGAGAAAAACCGGTTTATTGTTTTACTGATTGCATTCATACCAATGAATCATCCTATCATTCAGCCATATGGAAGTTCAACAGATGCGTCATCCATAGCTATGTATATCTGATGTACAGGTTTTTACTATCCTTTCACTGCCAGATTTTTCAATGGATCATTCACAAATCTTTCAGAGAAACACACTTTTCTATGATTGTTGGCACTGACAGTATCATTTTCCATACTAGACTCAATGATTAAGCCAGATGCACTATATTCATTTTTCTTTTTCATTCTGAGAAACTAGTTTTTCTCATATTTGTGCTAGCTGTGACTACTATGGCTCAAAAGATTTTATTTGAGTAACTCTTGATTTATTATGGGGTAAGAAATAAAGCCTCTTAACCATTTCTTTTCAGTATTGGTAGATTTAATGTTCAGTTTTTAACCAGTTTCAGTTCTAAGCAAAACCATCACTGTGTACAAATTTAACATTTAATTTTCCAGAAAACTTTGGTCCTCATGTCTTAACACACAGGCAGAGATAGAAAGCCTCAAAGTAAACACATGCTACACCCTCTTCTTTTCAGTTTTTCAGGAGCTACTTCCTTAATTCTTTGATAATTAACAAATGCCATAGACATTCAACTAATTTGCTGGCACCCAGAGTATATATCCTGCATTCCTACATTTCAACCATCCATCCAGAGTAAAAAAAGTATTACAGGGCCTTAAAAAAAGACATACAGTTGTGCATAGCTTTTAGGCCATACCTATTTAGGGCAAACTGTTGAACACACATAAGCTGAAGAGACAGTAGTGCTCACATACTTTAGTCTAGACTTCCTTTGTGTTCTATCTGAGTCATCAACTCATCACTTAGAAGAAGCATAAATGAACAAAGATGAATGTGGACAGCAGAAAGATTGAAATACTTTGTGGTGTGATCTTCATCACCTAACATGTTTCTGCTGTGGGGGACATTTTAATTGGAACTGTAACTTTGGTGTCCCTTCAGCCCAAGTAATACTTACGGGAAAAATCTTCATCTCTTTCTATGATGAATAAGAATACTCTGTCCCATTTTAATGAATATGTGTCTGATTTGAGCACCTTCATTCACTCTTTAGGACTTTTTTTTTACTACAGCTGCTCAATATATCGAGAAAGTCAGTCACACTGAAAAAGCTTTAGACATTTCAAAATTCAGTATGCCAAGAGCTCAGTAACACAGGTGGCTTACCCCACACTCCATTCACTTGTTTCCCTGTGGAATACAAATAATAACAAATGCTATTATTCCGACACTCAAAGCCCAGTATGAATTTGGCTACAGCAAGATGACGACTAAACACTTCCCTTGAGAACAGGACTTCCCAACAACAGCTATGTTTTTTCTGGGAGAATTAAACTGTGCACATTCCAGAGAGGTGTTTGAATGCAAATGCTAGGGGAAAAAAGGGACAATTTAGAACAAAATCCAAAAAATAACTGTGATGTAGTTCTACTCAGTAAAATCCGGATCAAACGAAGTGTCGAATAATTTGGCTTGAAGTACTGAAAAATATAGTTGAAACTGTTTAAAACTAAGTTTACAGGTTTACTTCAAATATGCCACTCAAGTATGTGTTTAATTACTTTTTCCAGGATATTTTTTTGCCAGCATCTTGAATAATCAAGCTTTATACACTTATTTTATGTACCTAAATGCACAGTTAGCAAACACGTAATACACAGAACAGTCAAGTCTTGTAGGGAGGAAAAAAGAGGGATTTACATTAGGTTTTAAGGTTTTTGTTTCTATTATAATATAATTTGGAGGTGATTAGATAGTGATAGATTTATTTTATTGTAGTAATAAAGCTTAACTGGTACATTAACAATTGTTGAACAAAACCTGTTTAAATTCTTTTCTACAACAACACATTTTAACTATTTCTTTTCCCTCTGTCTGAGCTACAGCTTGCTGCCTAAGTAGAGCTTTTGTTGCCTTTACTCATATCAATGACACTTATGGAATCTGTCTTTCTTGGCCCTAAATATGATACACATGTCTAAAAGACCAAGGGAATAATTTATAGCTGCAAATTACTCTTTGCAATTTAGCTCAAAATCAGGTATATGACTATTAACTGGTATATGTTAACTGTAATCAGGTTATTCCCTCACATTTGAGGGCTTGAGTGCATTAGTGACCATTTTTGCATGTAATTGTCTTATTTTATTTTGAAGCTCAGTCTTTGAAACTCTTTTGGACTGAAACACGCCACCGGCCTTCTTCCAGATAAAAATGTGCAAGTTCCACAATCTGGAATTAATTGTCCAGACACCATCTGGAGGTCTTGTTCTTTGGTAGATGCTGATGTAATCCTGAGGCTTTCATAGCAGAAGTGGCATTTTACAGTATCCTTAAGATCTCAAAATATTTCAGAAATGTTTCAAAATGTTTCCAAATATATCTGCCAGTTAGGGGCACTGGGAAGGTTGCCATGCCTATAAACACTTACATGCCCATATGCAATACAGTCTGTTTCAGGTAAATACTGTCCAAAATGAGAAGCATGAGAAGCTGGCCAGGACATTGGACAGACATACTGAGATGGGAGCAGTGTAGGTGAAATCTCCTGAGTCTGACAGCATAGCTGTTGCTCCTTTCAACCTACTTTTAACACATCTTTTTCTCAGGCAAAATGCAGAGGTTCTGTGGGTGGCTGATCCTCCTGCAAGAATGTAGGCCTAATTACGTTCTGCCTTCCGGTATGTGAGGAACTACCCAAAACTGTATTCTTCTCTAAATTCTGAACTTCCCTTTCATTCAACAGACCATTTAATGCAAGAAAACCCATTCTGGGAATGGGTTTTGGCTATTAACAAAACTCTTATATTACAAGTTTCCAACTTCAACCATTTTAGCTACCTAAGCATTATGATAAGAAAGCAGTTAAGGACACTAAGTGAAAAAAATATGAAAAATGAAGACCTCAGAATTTCTTGCTTTATGTTTTGGGCTCAGGAATTCATAGCTTGGAGAGAGAAATATTGAAGCCAGGAAAAGACCTGGCTCCCAGCACCTCAGTGGCATATAACAATTTAAAGGTTTTGTAGGGGTTACCTTGGTATTTGTTAAACTCACAGATGGTTTATTATTTCTGAGTGGAACATTTAAACTTCAAGCCAGTGTTCACCAAAAGCAGCTAAAGGTTTTGCATTTCTGATGGGCTTTTGACTTGACACTTAATGGTCAGGGGCAAAGTCTTTTTTTTTATACCATCTATGCAGATTTCAAATATTTGGATGCTTAAAACTTGCTCAACCCAAAATCTGCTTTATCTGAAACAAAGCTATACAGTGACAATCAGTTAGAATTAATTCCAGTTCAAAACAGAATCTACAGACATTCAGGTTTTGGTCAGTCTGGAGGTGAAAGACATGGCATAAGTGCTTTTCTAGTACAGCTTTCTCATATGCAGAAATGTGTCTCTGTCCACAACACAGATGATGGACCAAGGGGATCTCACTGCACTGAGCTGGAGGACCATGACTATGAGAATGATCAACTCGCAGTTGATCCTGAAATTGTGTGGGATCTGCTGCTCCAGCTGGATCCCTACAAATCTATGGGTCCTGATGGGATATCCCTAGAATCCTCAAAGAGCTGGCTTATGTCATCACAAAATCTCCCTCAATGATTTTTGAGCCATCTTGGGAATCCAGAGAGGTCCCAGCTGACTGGAAGCTGGTGAATGTTGTCCCAATTTTCAAGAAGGGCAAGAAAGAGGACTCCTGAAGCTACAGGTCCATGAGTCTCACTTCAGTGCCTGGTAAACTTATGGAGAAGATTATTCTGGGAAGTATTAAATAACACCTGAAAGACAAGACTGTCATTGATCATAGCCAGCAGAGCTTCAGGAGAGGGAAGTCCTGCTTATTAAACCTGATTTCGTTTTATGACAAGGTAACACACCTGGATGATCAAGGGAAACCAGTTGACGTAATTTTCAGTAAAGCTTTCGATACTGTCTCTCACAGGATCCTTCTGGACAAAATGTCCAGCACACAGCTGGATAAACACACCATATAGTGGGTAAGCAACTGGCTCAGGGGCTGAGCACAGAGGGTAACAGTGAATGGGGGAACATCAGACTGGGGACCTGTCACTAATGGGGTTCCACAGGGCTCCATCTTAGGTCCTGTGCTCTTCAACATCTTCATAAATGACTTGGAGAAAGGACTGGAAGGGATACTAAGCAACTTTGCAGATGACATAAAACTGGGAGGAGCTGTTGACTCCCTCAGAGGCAGGGAGGCCCTGCAGAGAGACTTCATCAAATTAGAGGACTGGGTAATCTCCAACCAGATGAAGTTCAGCAAAGGGAAATGCCAGATTCTGCACCTGAGATGGTTGTCTGGGGAATGAGATGCTGGGAAGCAGTGCCGTGGAAAGGTACCTGGAGGTCCTGGTCTGTGGCAAGTTGAATATGAGTCAGCAGTGCCCTGGCAGCCAGGAGGGGCAATCATGTCCGGGGGGGCATCAGGCACAGCATTGCCAGTTGGCCGAGGAAGGGGATTGTCCCACCCTGCTCTGCACTGGTGTGACTTCACCTTGAATACTGCATGTAGTTTTGGGTACAGCAACATAAGAAAGATATTCAGCTCTTATAGAGCATCCAAAGGAGGGCAACGAAGATTGTGAAGGGCCTTGAGGGGAAGCTGTATGAGGAGCAGCTGAGGTCACTTTGTTAGTTCAGCCTGAAGAAGAGGAGACAGGTGGGAGACTTCCTCGTGAGGGGAAGAGGGGCAGACATTGATCTCTTTGTGTTGACCAGTGACAGGACCTGAGGGAACAGCCTGAAATTGTGTTAGAGGAGGTTTAGGTTGGATGTTCGAAGAAGGTTCTTCACCCACAGAGTGGTTGGGCACTGGAACAGGTTCCCCAGGGAAATGGTCACAGCACCAAATGTGACAAAGTTCAAGAAGCATTTGGATGATACTCCTAGGCACATGGTGTGACTCTTGAGGATGGTCCTTTGGAGGGCCAAGAGTTGGACTCAATGATCCTTGTGGGTCCCTTCCAGTTTGGCATATTCTGTTATTCTGTGATAATTTGCATCCAGGCTTTCAGAAAGTCAGACTGGAACACTGCAGTGAATTTCTAGCAAATTTTGTTCATGGGAAAATTGGGTTTACAATGGAAAAAATTTTGTAAGTAACAATAGCAGCAGCTGTTAGCTATGTTGCTTCTCTAATAATAAAATCCTTTAGGAGTAACTGACCACGTTCAAACACAAAAATGTTTCAGCCAAGAAAAAATGTCTTGTTTTACTGAGATTCCTTTTACCTCCAACTGGTTTTGTATAATTAAATCTATCCATAAGGAAATGTCTTAGAAGTGGGTTTTTTTGTTATTTATTTGAACTTTTTACTTTTTTCATGTGTTGCCTCTACATGTTATCGGGACAAATGCTGCTCTCAGTCACAAAGGTTTGACTCCAGAATTACTGTGTTAATATCAGCCACAAGAAAGTCAGCTCCAGAGCCTAGGTATAGCTCTCAAAGAGGACTAGGTGAACACTGTTTTGACATAAAACCATTCTTCAGGAAGAGTTGTCTTCCTTGTTACTTCTTGGTCATTTATAAATAGATTTACTACCATTTTGACATTGAGAGTAGTCTGTGTTCCTTTAATCATAATGCAGTGTTTCCATAGTGATAAAATTTCTGCTTCTTACCTGAAGACCTTTTAAGGTTTTGTGGCAGACAACTTTGTCATAGCAATTCATCTCATTCCACAGAAGCCACAGCCCCACCTCTACCATCATCTGAACTGAAGAGATATATAAAAAGCCCCTCCCTCTTTCCCTTCCTCTTCCCTCCCCTTCCCTTTCCCTTTCCCTTTCCCTTTCCCTTTCCCTTTCCCTTTCCCTTTCCCTTTCCCTTTCCCTTTCCTTCCCCTTCCCCTTCCCCTTCCCCTTCCCCTTCCCCTTCTTTTTCTTTCTTTCTCTCTCTCTTTGTTTCTTCCTTCTTTCCTTCCTCCCTTTCTTCCTTCCTTCCTTTCTGTCTTTCTTTCTTCCTTGCTTCCTTCCTTCCTTCCTTTCTTTTTCTTTCCTTCTCTCTCTCTCTCTTCCTTCCTTCCTGCCTGCCTGCCTGCCTTTCTGCCTTCTTTTACTTTTGCACCCATTGGTGCTCTTGAGAGCAAAGTCTGTGGGGAGTCTGCCAAAGCACAGAATATCAAATACATACGTGGCAACTTGCTCCACATATCTCACCACTGCCTGAGATGCTGCTTACAAGCCCTTGCACTAAGTTAAAGTTAGAAGCATTATACACTATCATTCAAATTGTTTGGATTTTTTCTTTTGATTCATGCCGTTGCTGTATTTTGTATGTCCTCCTGACCACTCTTAGCAGCTGTAACAACACTTGCGGTATTACCAGTAATTTGCAACTTATCAAACATGATTGAACCTTGTTCTTTTGTGTAAACGAAACAGAACTCTCTGGTTAGCTTTCTTTATACTTTGGAAATAGTGCAAAGGAAACCAAGTCTATATTTGAATGCCAGACAATGAAACATAACACACAGTGTATACATGCCTTTGACACTGTAATTACTAGCTGTTGTTTAGATTCCATGTATGGTCACTGGCTTTGGCTGTGTTGGAATCAGCTGTATCAACATTTAATCAAAGTCTTATAGATGTTGGTTGTATATTTTTCTAATGTCAAAATGGAAATGCAGAGACTAAAAAATAAGTTCTTAGGTAAGAAAATGCATGCCCACTGCACTGCAAAAATAATGAACCTTTGTAGCATAATGAACAAAAGCACTGGAGATTTTGTAAGTAACTGAGTGCAAGTGAACAGGCAATTTTTAATTTCATTTACTTCTTCAAGATATCAGCGACTTTTGATGAATGTTTCTGGAATTTGAACTTGAAACTGTGTTAATGTTGCCTTGTTTATCAGATAGTAAGGCTTAGCTTGCCTAAATCTTCTTAGAAAAGAATCTTGATAGAGACTATTGTGCATCTGCCAAACCCTGATTTGAATGATATCTGGTCTCTGAAAAAATGAATTGGTAAAGAAAAATTGATGTCTGCTATCTCAGATCACCATACAGAGTCTCAATAAGGGGCACAGAGCATGAATGCAAGTATTGCCTGTGCTGCAGAGTACCCATGGACAACATAGCTGAGAGCTGGGAGCTGAGCACACACCTGTGAACCCCCCAGGAAAGTATTGCCTATGTGGTCCATGAAGCTTTGTGCTTTCTCAGTAAGGTGAAAGAACATACTTTGCACTTGGAAGAGTTAAAGTGAAGATCATAAAACAGAGTTTGCCTTTTGATAGTCTTATGGTCCAACTCACTTAGGAAAAAGTTTGAATAAAAGGAAGCAGTCAATGCTTTGCCCAGCACCATCCAATTAATTTCACGGTCTCACTGAAATACTCCTCCTGCTATGACACAATCCCTCTAAAGGTGTTGGTGTCCTCTCTGATTTTTACATAAAAGAGTTGCTTTTGAAATGCCTTTTTTTGTTGTTGTTGTTGCTTATCTCTGCAGGACTGGGAAGCCAGTGGGATTAATGCATCTCAAGGACATGATGGAAATGAGGATTTCTTTCGTAAGCAAATACCTACTTAATTTAAATCCAAATGAGCAGAGATATAGTCTTTATTTCTAAATGTTTCAACACATCCAAGACCACAATAAAAAAAAAAAGAGAAATCTTGCAGTTGTCAGCTATTACACAAGCCCTTAAGCATTTCCAAGGAAAGGAGAGCACGGGAGTAATGAGACAGCAAAGATGAAAAACTAAGCTGAAAATGCTTAATGAAAAAGTAGGGCTGATAGTAGAAATGAAATAATGAGCAAACACAAACCGTTCCAGACCTTCAGGCCACATATGTGAGTAGACCTCTTATTGCTCACAGAAAAACTCTTAACCTGCCTTTCTCCTTGAATATACAACTAGAAAAAAAATCTTAGTAATTCTTTTTATCATTATTTGAAAGGAAGAAAAGGAAAGGGAAGGAGGAAGGGGAAGGGAAGAAAGGAAGAAAGAAGCAAGGGGGTAGGGAAAGGAAGGAAAGAAGGAAGGAAGGAAGAAAGGGAGGGAGGGAAGGAAGGAGGAATTCTGAAAATTAGCATTGTGAAAAGTCTGTGTTTGCATTAAAACGAGCATGGAGTTTCCTTGGGCCCCACTAATTAGGTTTGGTTTTGCACTTCAATGTTTTTTTCCATAAGAGGAATGGGAGAGACAAAGGGAGGGAGGAAGGAAGAAAGGAAAAGAAGGAAAGGAATAAAGGAAGGGAAGGAAGGAAGGAAGGAAGGAAGGAATTCTGAAAATTAGCATTGGGAAAAATCTGTGTTTGCATCAAAATGAGCACAGAGTTTCCTTGGGTCCTGCTAATTAGAATCAAGAGAATATAACAAAATAATTGCTCTTTATGAGGAAAATGACAAGCTTTCCTCATTACAAAAATAAAATTAAAAGACTGAAAAACATAATGATTAGAGAATAAATAGATGAAAAGCAAGCTAACACCACATTAATTTGTAACATCTCGTGACTGGGGGGGGTAGGGAGGGGCTGATGCTTGTTTCCAAATGTGAGAGGTTGGCAGCCCCACGAACGTATCCTGGGAGCAATGGTTATTATTCATACATCAGATGACTGTGATACTCCTAAACCTTCAAGTAATTATGCTACACAGGACTCTGCATTTTTAAGCAAGCTCATTCTTCTATAGTCCTGCTTCTTTAGTCAGGATATGCTCCACAACTGGAACAGCTTGCACTGGGTTAGCCCCCTGGGAAAGTTCTAATTTACAAAAGCCTGTTTAGAAAAATCAAATCTATTTAAAGGCATTACATTATAAACATAAACTCTCTAATGAGCTGTAGTGAAATGGCTCTAGGCAATAACTTGTGAAGTTCAAATGATTTAGCCATTTTCTGCCATGTATTATTCTCATTTAATCTGCATCACAAGGACTGTAAAGAGTCCAGCTGTTCAAAGTGAGTCTTAAAGATTCCTGCCAAATGCAAAGGCTTGTCCAATTGTTTCCTTTTTTACCATGTTTGGTTAAAGACTTATTAATTGATAGATCAAATGGTTCCTAAGTTTAGAAAGGAAAAAAAAAGTATACAAGGGAAGTCAACATTTCTAATAGAAATGCAGATGCTAAGAAAGAATCCACTTTAAAAATAGCCAATTAGAGGTCACAGAATAAGCAGAAAAGAAGGAATGAAGAAAAGAGGAAAGGAAGAAGAGAAGAAAGGACGGAAAGAAAAAGAAATGAAGGAATGTTCATGCACCTAAGCGCTGGTGTAGTAGAGCAATCTGTGCTTTCATGTTCAGATCATTACTCCTTTGGGACCAAGGGTGCATCTTGAGGATGTGATAAGCCTCTCTCTGACTGACTTTTCCATCTGCTGGCTGTAGTGCAGTTTTTTCTCACCTATACAAAAATTGGCAGGTTAATTGTATGGCAATTAACTTCTCCTTTGAGAAGTTGATTTCTTTCTAGAATATGTTGAGATCTTTCTAGGACATGTTTCAGAAATCCCATGATCTTTACTTAGAAGCAGGGCTAGAAGAAGTGATGGTAGATACAGAAGTTCTTCTAGAAGAAATGCAGTGTCATATTTAGAATAGAATGGTGACTAATAGTCATTTCTTACCATTCCTTCAGAGACCATTGTCCTGTTAAATGCAGGTCATGATTTGCCTGAGGTTAGATTTAAGTTCTTGAGAGATTTATTATGTAATTCTGTAATAAAAAGTTGGAATATAACATCAACAATACCATTGAGTACCAGCTCTTTTCAAGACTTAGTTTCAGCATCCAAAAATGCAACTCTGTTGCAGGATTCAGCTTTTGGTCTAGTCAAAATCATTTGACATGTTTAAACATCAAAAAATAATGTTCTGAAATGCATAAATCTTAAAACCACAACTTCCATGCAGTAACAGTGAATAAACATACCAAACTTGGTCTGTTTAATAAGTGGAGTGGTGTAATGTTAACTGGAAGAGGTGGATTACATTAATTTAACTGCTTCCTAGTTTAAGTAATTATTGCGAAAACATCATATGCTGGTGGCAATGCCCATATCAAAAGCAAGTATAAGGACACAATTTTGATTTTTTATTTTAACTTATTAACAGATATTTGGTTTGTGCAAATATTCCCTCTATTTAAAATGGGATATTGTACTGGAACACAACTTCAGAAGGTAAACTTTGGGAGAACATGGGTCAATTAAAGAAGTGATGAAGTAAAAATTGTGGTTCTGTTTTTCAGCTCAATTGAAAGCCTTGTAAAGGTCCCTTGGTGAAGGCAAATACAACTGTACTGATATTTAAACTGCATAAGGATTATTTTATCTTGCTAGACTGGTGTAAATGGATGAACTACAGATGAGGATCCTGTCCAACATATACTGCAATATGTATTCTTTACAAAAGAAATTAACTAATTTTTCTGATCTTCACCTATTTTCTTTGGTTATTTGCCTATGGTTTCATCACACAGCAAAGCTCTTTGGCTTTGATGACACAAAATCCAGTCCTGGATAGGCTACAAATATAAATGAGTTTGGTGGCCCCATCACAATCCTGGAAGGGTAAAAAAAAGGTTGGGATTCACCACAAAGCCACTACACAGCTCAAAAAAATGTGCAGATCTATGCATATTACATATCAATACTGATTTGAGGGCCAGATCAATGGCTATAGCTCAGGAACACTGAATGCCATTGCAGCTGCAGGGCACAAAGACAGCTTTAAGCCAAGTTTGCACTCTCCCTCCACTAGTGCTTAGGAGACCCGCCCTCCAAATGTCCCTCTTGGCATAATTTAAAATACTCTGAGGGACTGACAATTCTAGGAAGACAAGCCTGAGCTCAATGATGAGTTGTGTATGAGAAAACCTGAGACACACTCCATCCTTCAGTTTAAAGGGACAGCTTCAAAACCACTCCATTACATTATGAGACAGTAGCACTGTGGCATTTGGGACAACTTGTTCTGTAATGGTTAAAAATGTGAGAATTTCTCTACCTATTCCTCTAATGACTTGCCAAGCAGGAATTAGCATAGCCCAGAAAGGACCAAGAAGCACAAAGGTATCTCAGTGTACTTGAGATTCAGACTGGAGGTCTAGACAGTAGAGAGGTTGAGTATTGTATGGTTCTCCTGCCAGTGTGACTAACTTCATGCTTTCAATATATTCATATTTATCAAGACAAAATTGGACTGAATACTTCACTGCAGTGTTGTATCAAAATACAGAAGCTTAATTTTAATGACCTTGCTTGGGTATACAAACAGAACTTGTTATCCCTTGGTTATCAGACCTGGCTTTTCCTGCATCAAATTAGCCCATGTAATGTTTCACTGCTACTAGTATTTGAGCCAGCTCTGGTGTAATAGAATATAGACCTTAAGTTACAAGAGCTTCCATGACCTGCTTCCAGCTGATGTATATCAATATAGTTCCACTGAAGTAAATTACTAATCGAAAATTTTAGCTCATGAGTTGAGCTACAGTGCTTTGACCAGGCAATCAGTCTTTACTTCTATTTATTTGCTTAGAATCATGCAGTGCAAATGAGATTACAGCCTGGGGATTAGGAAATGCCTTTCCAGAAAGGTATGCTGAACTGGAGAGAGATGACTGACATGCTAACCATACACAATATCCATGAACATGCTGACTACTTTCATCAGATTAATGAACTGCGGACCACTCAACATGTGGTCCAGTCAACGTTGTACAATAGCAGTGGCCGTAGAGAACACAATACATCAAAGCCAACAAAATAAGGAGTTTGTGTCTAATTTGTGGGGGTGTGCTGTTACAGACATGTTCATACTTTACTCAAATGCATGCAAACAAATGTTAATCACAATTTTTTTTGTTATCTCTTCATATAAATACACTCTCTGTTGTTTCTTTTTCCTGCAACTGGAGAAATTTAACTTAATTCTCCTGGGAAAAAGACGCCTGTCATGCTATTTTTCATTTTCCATCTGGTCTGTTTTTTGAATAAGACTGCCTGGACATTGGAAGAGTGTTGCTTGCTTTACTGTCATCACTGGACAGAATTATAGAATCCACCCTGTGGATATTTATACAGTTACACAGATTAGAAGTAACTAATAACTATGAGATAAGAAAACTAGTTTTCCTGTCCTCTTCTCCAGTACAAGTGGTTTAGGAACAAGTCAGTACAGAGATTTTGATCATTCCATTAAAAACTGGAGGTAGAAAATTAGGATCAAAGAATCTATTAGTGAGTTTTAGCAGCTTATAGTAGTTGAGAAGTTTGCTTTTGAGTTCCTGATGTTTCCCAGTCTTAAGTAGAAATGAGTAGGTACTTCTAATACTTCATGGAAAGGATAGCAAACTCAGTAGTCCTTAGCATAACAAAGGTGTGAAAAAAGCTTCTAAAAAGCAATATACCAGGATAAAAAAGATTGATGCAATGTTTTCCATGGGGAAAAGGTGTACTTCAAACAAGATGGTACTACATGATGTAACTAAGAGCAGTTAAAGACAAACTAATTTCTTCCTCACCCTAACATTAGGTCTCACTGAGGTGAAACGTATTTGAATTATTGCAATGGTCATCATGATTGTCACCTTCTAGATAGTATGATGGGAGAGAACTACACTACAGTTTCATTTGGCCATGACAGAAGAGGTGCTGTGGATGGTGGAGTTATTTCTCTGATTATCCTTTAACTGTTGAAGTGACTCATTAAATAATCTACTCGCTTTGTCCTGTTGGCCCTCTCAGTTTAGTCTATCATTGCATTTCCAGCAGTTCCCACACAACTCGTGCTTGCCCTTCATCCACAGTGAATCTCTCCCTGCTCCAAGGTGCTTCCTGTAGGTACTAATGTATAGTCAGATATGCTGGCATTTACCTTCACGATTTGTTCACTTGCTTATCATCACCACGAGCACAGCCTAAGGCTTTGGGACAGACTTGATGGAATTGTCCTTAGCTACAACCTAGCTGTAACTCACTTTGTAAACTTATAAGTATGTGAGAAACTGACATGTGTTAATCTTACAAGTCTCTTCAGGGGTTCTAGCCCTGTTTAGGACTGACAAACACTGTCATTTACCCTGTCAAATCACTTGTGTCTTAAACTTGAATCCGGTGACCAGAGGTTCATACTGTTAATATTCCCTGGAACACAAATGCCAAACTAATATCTGCTGAGTGAAGATGGGAAGGATTTGCTAGTGAGGCAGAGTAAAGATTATAAACTGTAAGAGGAAACACATTCACTGTTAAACAGTGTATTTTGGTTTTGAAGAGTTAGGTTTAGGAAGGATTTCTGAAAAGAGACCACCGAGCTCATCTATGTCCATCCAGAAGACGATATGTGTCAGGGTTGTTTTACAAGGAGGACTAAGCTGAAATAATTCTAAAAGAGGATGTCCACCAGTTGTATCTACCATGTGTGGCAGGATAATCACAAAGACCTGAAGCTAAACCAGATGCAATTCTTCAGCTGTAAAATTCTCTTGCTACTGGCCCAGGGACCACCTTCAGTTCACCCTTCAAGTAACTCTACAGATCACGCTCACCTGCAGTGTGGAAGGCTTCAAGTCTCCATGCATCCCAGGTACTCCTGAGGTGTCAATACTGTGCCAAGTACAACTTCAGGATTTTTCCTGTGGAAAGTCCCTCAGGACTGCAGTCTGTCTTTCTCTCTCCACACACACAGCAGAGGTTGTTAGCTATGTGTCTCTGCCCCAGTGGGAAGCCAGAGCTTTATAGCAAGCACTGTCTGGTACAAGGAAGGTGCAGCTTTCTCCATCAAGGTTTCTTTGCATTAATGTTGCCAGGACACAGCAGCCTCCAAGAACTGGCATTGTCTTTATACCAGTCCTGAGATTCTTTACGTTCCACCAGGCAGTGTAAAGAGGCCATAGTTCAACTTCATGAGAAAGCACTTAGTTTTGCATGTGTCCTGAAGTCTGATGTTCTCTATATTCATCTAAAGTTAGTCACAAAATAGAAGCTGGTGATTTTGCATTCTACCTAGCCCATACAAGACATGTTCCCTTGCAGACCTTGCCCCTGGAAGGTATATGCTGTAGGAAAGGTATGGGAGGAGGCAGAGAACACACCAGATGGAGGCTGAATCAAGGTGCTGGGTAGGCTTATTCCAGGAAAGGGTATCAGTACTGTGTGCCAGGATGCTTGTAGGAGGGAACTGATTCCAAAGAAGACTGCCTCTATTTTTCAAAAAGACCTATTGAAAGGAGTTTTGAAAATAAATTAGAAACATGATACTATGGTATGCAGAGTTGGTGTAAACCTCCAGTGTCAGCTGATTTTGTTGAACGTGCAGTGAAAGAAAAAAAGAAAAAAGGAATTTATAGTTAACATCTACTGAAAAATAAATCCTTGACAAGTAATTTGAGCCAGCATAACTTTACTCAGCAGGAAAACAGGAAAAGTCATTATTTGCCAAAACAAATCTTTCAAAATCTGATAATGTTTAGGAAATAAACAGCTCAATCAACAGACTCAAAAAAGTTCAGGCAATTTCCTTTCCTGAGATGATGTTGGGCAACATCAAGCAGAACCACACAAGGTGCTGTCTTTGTGAAAAGGCATCCCCTAGGACATCTCCATGCTCTCATTGCTTGTAGAGAAACATATTTCACAGAGACCATGAATGGGCACGTGCAGTACACGTCTCCTCCACAAGCAGATAGCTGTTTGGCATCTGCATCGTTGAAGCAAAGGCTTTGACTTCACTTCTGCATTTTTACATAAGGTAAGATATTTATCCTATTGTGAAGTTTATGCTGTAATTCATTACTTTTAGTGAGTTAAGACAATTGTAAATTGTATGATATAAATGATGATTGCAGCTAATTGAAGACAGTATCCTTTACTACTGTATGAATCAGCAGTGGAGGACTCAGAAGGGATTCTGGTTCTGATTAAGCTCTGATTTTGGCCAAAGGCTTTCAGTAATTTTTGCCTTTTTTTTTTTAAATTTGAATTCTAGCCAGCACCTGTTGGATAACAAAAGAGACTAAAACCACATTCAAAAACTCTTTAATCAGTGAATAAACTAGCAAAAAAACCCCATGAAGCCCTGAAATCACTCTCCAATCAGAATATCTGTTACTAGCAAAGCAGAACTATTTACTCTTGCCTGAGGCTCAAAAGGAAGAACAAACCTTCTGGTCTTGTCTTTTTCCCAGGCATGGATGTGATCAAAGAAAGAAGATATTAGTCAGTTTTCCTAAGTCCTTCTGAAAGAAGAAAGAAGTCTGGTTTTCTCAATACAGCATGAAGTTCTTACCTTATATGTCAGCCAGAGTAAATCAGAACTTAGTACTGCAAATTTGCATGGAAGGAAATGGCATGAAGCAGAACAAGGAGAGCATGATGAAGGACCACTGTTCTTTTCTCCTTTGCCATTTAATGTTTTGAATTTTTTCACATCCTCATTTTGTCTGGAGTGCAAAACCATTCAAAACACTGAATTTAATAATCTCTATGTTTCTAGGTGTTGTGAATCCTGGCCCCATCAATATAGAAACTAAAAGGTTACTGGAACTAGAAGTTAAAATTCTAAGTCCTGTTTGTCCTGTTAGCTAAAGGTGAAGGGTTGAATAGCTGGAAAACTACCTCTCTGTTATGTTATGAGCAAATAACTCCTAACACAAAATGTAACTTTTGTGCACAGGAAAACTGAAAGACAGCTTCGAGGTTGCATTTCTCTGGATAGAATTATGTTTATGATTTAAAAATCCTCATATACAGATTTTGAGTCTTATCAGATGACAAAGAATAGCACGATCTCCATTACCCTAGGCCGCGTATGTGAAGGAGAAATTTCAAAGCCAGAACAATACAAGAATACATAGTGCAAGGTACTAAACAGGGCCTTTTGGCATGCTATTTCAGATGAACTAATTGCACCCAACAGGCAGAAGGGAAGGAAAATCGATACTAAGGGATTCATGACAGTAAAGCAGGATGCAGAGACATTTGTTACTCCACTGGGCCTAGTGAAAGCCTACAGTATATCACTGCACAATTGTTCTCAGGACCTTTAGCTATTTTGTTTTATAAATCTTGGGTGCTGTTCAGATGCAGAGGCTTTGGAGAGGAAAGACTGCAAGCTGATAAATAATAACAAGACAAATTCAGCTTTAACTTCATGTATGTTGTGGCCCATGGTATTTACAATAGCAGCAATTCGTTTTCATGACAGCATGTTTTTGTAAATCCAAAGAGATAAACTTTCTCAGCTATTTATAAATCAGATGCTTACATTATGATCTCTTGCTAGTAACTATGGTTGCTCTTGAACTTTGCTGTGTTCAGTTTAACAGATCTCTTTGTTACTGTACTGCCAAAGGTGAGAAGAATATACTGGAATCCTGTAACAAAGATGTAATAGCTCTTTGTGGCTGGGACAGTGATGTCCTGCCACTATTAGGGTAAAGGGAAATCAAACACCTTAGTCTGAATACAGCTAGGAGCCAACACTCACAGATTCTGTCTCAGACCTGCTGCTAACTTGTTGTGTGGTCTTGGAAGTGAGTTTTGCCTTGATAAAATGAAATCAATATTATCTCTCCACTCTTCAATAGTCTGGTGATTCTCTATTAGATAACATATGTAATTAAGAGAATTATAATTAGCATTTTTTAACTTTTCTTATTTTTTTTTTTTTTGCTATTATTAGAATTATTAGAATTATTAACTAAAAGCAAGATGGATTTCATAGTCTCCAGGAAACATACCACAACAAAAGAAAAACAACTTCTTTGCTCTTTAGAGTATCCTTTGTTTAGAAGCAGCTCAGCAATTTGCTATATCCTTCTCAAGGTAGAAAATGCATGCTTAACACAAATGAGTGATTTTTAATGAATCATTTCTATTCTGAATAACACTTTGGTTCCCACAACTTGTCTGTGTGAGTAGATCCCAGATATCCTAATGGGGCTGTTGGGAGCTTTTTGTTGAGTAATTTATGCAGTTCTGGAGCTGTACATTTCAAACCCTTTAAACAGTAACCTCAAGCTCTTTTGGCATGTGAATGTAAGACCAACTGTGTATGATCAGGCTACAGATCCATTTAGTTTAGTTTAGTTTCACTGTAGCCAAAAGTGGATAATTAGTAAAGCATGTAAGAGGAGAGAAAGCAAATTCACCAGGATCTACTCACAGTTTCTAACAGTTTGTTAGGCCCAGGTACATATCATTATGGATAACAGCTACTTGAAGAATCATAAAAGGCATACTTAACATTTTTTATGCAGACCATCCATCAGTTATCACATATAGAAGTGTAGAGTAAAGCATGAGAAAGATACATGCAGTGTTAAGCCATAAGTGCATTGTATAGCCAAAACTCAGCACAAACTGTTACATTAACCCTTTTCCTTGTTACTTACCTGTAAATATTAACTCACCCTCCCTGCCCAAATATACTCACACACACACAAACACAAATAGTGACTTTTTGAATCTCTCTTTTCCTCATATTAATAGAAAAAGATGTTGACGTTTGAAAGCCTAAGAGAAGTAACTGTAGAAAAACTCTGTGGAAAGATATGCTATTGCAATCCTGACAGAAATATGGTAGCCATACCAAAGAAAGTAGTTCTGCATCTTCTACAGCATAGGCTGTAGAGTGCAAACATATGAATTTATCACTGTTCATAAGTCAGTACCTCAGACTACACACTAAGATTGCTTTAAAAGCAGGAGTGTCATAGCTGGATCAGTAAACAGACCTAGGAAGGAAGGATATGGCCAATTTTTTAAGTATTCCCATGTTTCAGTAACTTAGAACTGGTCTTTGAAACTTGGCAGAGCCTGGGGCTGGGGCCTGCCTTTTGCTAGTGTTCAAATTGCCACAAGATGCTGGGCTGAGCTGAGTTCTGAGCACTGGAAATCTCCAAAGTCCTTGTGCTCAAATTGCTCAACATTATCTGGATAACCAGCAGTCGTCTCAAAATCTTCTATCAACAACCCACATTTATCACCCTTCACTTCAGGTGTAAGGAAAAAGGATCCTTCCTTCCCTCCAAAATACCCTTAGAGCTACTAAAAGATACATTGAACTGCTGCAGTTTGTAATTACCTTCGATCTGCTGCTTCATTTCCCACTTCAACGATCTGAAAAGAAGGGCTTGCAAATATCTGTACTAATCAGAAATCCAGGACTGATTTCCTGAATCTCATTCATCTTCTGAAGCTCAAAAAGCATGATGGCAAAGCAAAAGGGATGATTGTGCCTTAGAAGATCATTTCCTGTCACATAGCTAAAGGTGAGGAGAAGGAGAGTGAGGGGTAAAGAAGTAAGGTACTGACATTCCCCTCTTTCTGAGTGCCAACCTCATTTATACATATATCGATAAAGGTAGCGTAGATGTAACTAGAGGAGTGTGTAGGCAAACTGCCTCCCTTAACCCTGATACATGCCCTGTCTTTGGGCATGACTCTTCACAGCCCACGGCAAAAACAGGAGCTAGACTTTATTTGACAAATGGGAGGAGGGTATGTTGAAAAAACTCTTACTTTTGTTTGGGTCTCCCTTTACCCATGTGCAGCACTGGAATGCATATGGAAGGATAGAGTGTTCTCTAGTGCTATGGCACTGATGTGATGAAGTGAAGGAGGCCTGACGTCCAGTCCCAGTTCTGCCCACAGTCTGATGGATATCTCTGAACAAGTAATTTTATTTCTTATTGACTTAGTTTTCCCATTCCTAGCATGGGGAGAGTCATATGTTGCCTCAAAAGCTCCTTATACACACTCATAAGAGAAGAAGATGCTCTGAAAGCCACATACTCATATTTGGCTTTAATGAACTAAATATTGCAAGAAAGGATGAAATTATGTTTCTTTAAGCAACAATGGGATTAATTGATGGACTACTTAAATGCATGACAATGCAAACAAACAAATTCCACACTCAAACAGGAAATTCTGTGTAATTTAAATAATATTTTCTCTAAATTTAAAAGTTTTTTACTGCTGTGTTCCACTGTCATTGACATAGTGAATGTTACTAAAATATTCTGATTGCCACACATAGTTAATAAATCAGGAACTATGAACCATATTTAGGGGACAATCCATATGTTAACATTTCTAAGTATGAGACCAGAGCATGCCAGAAAGAATTGGAAAATTATTGTAATCATATCCTTCAAAATTATATTAGACTTTTTAATGAACAGCTTAATGTGATATGAAATTACCTAAAGTCTGAAAAGTGTTGAGAGACAAATGGAAAACATGGGATTACTTTAGCTCAATTAAACACTGATGAGACACTTTAAAGACTTTTCCCCTTAGCTGAAATACCATGACTATGAACATGTAATTATGAAATCTTAAGCAATTATTCTGAATCATAATACTGATATTTTTATTGAAAATAACATTTCATTCTCACAAATATTTTGAAAAGTCATAAGCAGTTAGTAAAAATTGACCTATGTGCAATATAATTTCTCTACAGTTGTCAAACTCATGCTACAAACCTGTTTTAGTCTCCTCATAAATGTTGTAAATGCTCTTCAAACTACAAGTTTTAGCTTTATTCTGAGTGCCCAGGAAACCAGACCTTACCGCTGTCCTAGTGCCTAACGTGGCATACAGAGTGCCCACCTGAGAAGGAGACACTGCACGTTCTTTTAGTTACTACTTTCTACCCAGAGAACACACAGTTTTTCTCATTACCTAGGAGATCAGGAGAACTTCTCTGTGAGGATACATGCATATTTATGTAACCTTCTTCAAATATAAACGGCTGTTGCATTTCTGAGAATTCTCAATATTCATGCTTCAATGTATATGCTTGCCTTCCTCTACAAGTCTGATTTAATGATGCTAACAAACCTTGAACTTCATTTAGCCTTCTGGTATGAAGTGGGTAGGCATGTGTGTGTATTGTCATGAGACTGCCAAAGATTTAATTTTATTTGACAAAGTTTTATTTTCCAAAAGAGAAGAGAGTGTATTGGATATCATCGGCTAGTCTGGGTGCTGTCTAAGGAAAAATGAAATACTTCAAAACAGAAATGTCAAAAGACTTTGAAGCAAAAACAGTTTCTCCTAATCTTGCATCCAGGGTATGTACTGACCTCGCAGAATCACTTACAATTAATTCTAAATGATGTGTGAAATGTGTGATCCCTTCCTAGAAACTGCAACTACTGCATGCATTCACTGCTGGCTATGAAATGTGCTGTAATATTATTCTTAGACATGTCCAGAAAAAAGTCCATATTTCTAGCCATTTTTATTCTTTCTTTTTTTTATTTTTTTTTTTTCCACTTCTACTGCTTCTTCTACTAGTACTGCGCCTCTGTGTCTATCCCCACACTGCAGGGCTGGTCAATTCTCCCGTTTCTTACTTTCTTCGAAGCACAGATGGTCAGCTACAACACACAGTTGTTTCCAGTGGGCTGGCTATGCAAAGGTCTGTTGTGAAAAGATCATGCAAAGAAAATAAGGAATAGTATTCCTTCATTCAAAGGCCCTAGAATTATTTTAATATAAGTGTCTAGATTGCATTAGTCTTTGTTCAAGAATTACGTTCCCTGTGCATCACCAACTAAAGCAATGGGTCTGCAAAAAATTCTATGTACTCTACTAATCTCATACAAACCAACTTCTGTTAAGCCCGTTGGTACTATTTGCACACGTAAGATTTTTAAGAATTAGGATTTGAAGGGTGTACTTCAAGATGGATGAGGGATGTGGTGCCAAGTGAATGACTACGTAAAATTCACCTCATATTAAAAATCTTAATAGTTTGCTGACTCAATCGACAAAATTGGGTGAAACAAAATTAATTCTGTCTTACCCATTAATCTGAGAAAAAAGATGAAGCAAATTTTTCCCAGTCGGATCAGGAAATAGATATTACTGTAGTTTTATCCTCTAAACATAAAAATAAACATCAGTTTTTACTCATAAAAACCCTTTTCATTAATTATTCTGCTCAACATCAAGCTGATGTGGAAGTGTTGTGCAGTATTGCAAAGTATTGAATCATACTTTTCACACACCAAAATAGTAAAATTTGGACTCATTCACTTTATGGACCTCCTGTATTTGAAATCAAAGGTTCCAAAGAAAGATTTGCCCAGTTCTTACAAGGATCCATATATTGTGTAATCAGAGAAAGCCTGGAGCAGACCCTGAAGATAGTCATCACTACTTTAGAATGTTAAATAAGATCAGGCAGGCCAGCTTTGATGAGATTTAGCTTTGGCAAAACACATTCAGTAGAAATCAACTTTTTTTTACAAAAATATTTTGTGTTCGAAAAGAGTCTGTGTCAGAAATGATGGCTGATTGTCAGGCAGGAGATAGAGAAGCACACATGCCTGCCACACACCTCAACCAATTAACTCAAGAGCTATGTGGAGTTGCTGTGTGCAGCATACTCAGAAAAAAACCCAAACAAAAAAAAAATCTCCAATTTTTGAATTAAGAGGATAGAAGTCAAAAAACTGTACCTTCAGTGAGGTAGGGTAAATACTTGAATTTCTGTGCCCCACCTCCCAAGCTGGACACCTACCCACAGCTACAGCATAAGCATACACAAATTTGTTCTTTGAAAAAGTTCAAAAGACCTTCTTTCTGCCTCAGTGGAAAGACAATACAAAATTAAATAAAACAATCAAGCCATCATAATTTATAGAAATATACTGTTATTAATGCCACCCAAGTGCCCTCCTATACCAGTCAAGCCTTGATGGTATGGTTTGCATCTGCATATAGTTATTAGATTTTGAGGTGCTTTGCCGGTAAGGTGTAGTTTGTGGAGGAGTGTAAAGGTATGTGTTGATAGACCATATGGTTTTGTGCTGGAGCTCCTGATTCCTGAATGGATTCTTAAAATAACAACTTGCCAGTGTAATGACTGTTAACCAACAATGTAGCAAGGGAGCATGCTTAATGAAAATATGAATATATCCACAGAGATTTCTCTTTGATTCTGCCTTGAAAATGAATTTTTAAATTAGCTTCCAAGTCATTGAAAATGTTCTTAAATTTCACTCCAGTGACTCTTTAGCTCCTAAAAAGCATGGCTTAAGTTCTAGGCATGTGAAAAATATTTTTGTGATGGTTATAGAAAATATTGTCAATGGTTTTACGAATAAAGTAATCCCTAAATGATTCTTGTTAAAAAAAAAAAAAAAAAAGAGGAAAGAATAACAGAAAAAAAGCAGGAGGCCCACCAAATGCACAATAGCCAAGTACACTCACTCCCCTAATAGTGTGGTTGCTTGTTGTGTCTGCTGTAGTGAGGACCCTGCTTAGAGATGATGGAAGTAGAAATGCAGAGAAGCAGCATTAATGTGATAGTGCACAGCAAAGGGAATGATAAATTTTGTGGAGCATAGGAACACAGTCAGGACACAGCAATGCCATAATGCAAGCAAGACCTTATTTTGTGGTTACAGAAACGCATTCCCTTTCTGCAGTGTACAGAAATCCTCCCCAGCGCTATACTTCCTCTTGCTCAATATCAAAAAGTTGGGTACCTCTAGCAGAGTTGCTCTGAGTACAGTGCATGCTGAAGGTAACTGAGTCCCATCAGACACAGAGAAACACAAACCAAGAAAAAATAAACAAAATTCAGATTTGCCAAAACCAAATCCACCTTCCCCCAGCCAACTCATGATCGCTGTTTTCTTTCTTTTTGTTCACACCTAATGAATCAAAAAATCTTCCAGAAGGTGATGTTTAATTAGGAGGTCACAGAGCAAAAATACCTGCATGGTGAAGAAAGCAGAGATTTTCCAGGGCCATGGACACCCTGGAAAAGCATGGTTTGTCTGGGACATGCTTGTAGTATGGGCATTCTAGTGCCACTTTCTGAGATTCGAAGGTGAGGAGCAGTACACTGAAGTGTACCAACAGAACACCTGCAGGAACATCTGCATTATGCCAAAACCAAGTGATGCATACCTACAAGGCAGTACTACTCAGACCAGTAGCAAACGAATTATCTCAGGTCAAAATTATCTAAGCAAGAATGAACAGAGGTGCCACAGAAAAAAAGAGCACCAAAGGTTTAGAGGGCCCTATAGGGCAAAAGGAACTGTCCATACTATACTGAATAATGTGTTATACAAGGAAGGTTCCCTAACCCTTAAAACATTTTAGTTTGTTTTCTAATAAAGAAATAAAACTACTATATCTGTGTTCATTTGTTGCTATCTAGTCCTTCTCTGACATGTGCAGCAAGAGTTTCTTTTTAGATCTAGGGCCAGGCTACTGTGATTCCTCTACTAGAGTTCACTCTCCCACAGTACTGTAAAGCCACATGCAACCAGTCACAGCAGCTTCTGGGTGGAAGTAGATATATTGTGTTTGCATTCAGCTAGGGGCATACTCACATTGCTTAATTTTAGGTTGCTTACTTTGAAGGCCAGTCTTTGCTTTTGGTGAGGAAGAAATGCTCTTTCAAAGTCCCAGAGAGAGGAACCTAGGTCATCTCTGTCTCTTCCTGATGGAACCCCTCTTCCTTGATGACTACCATGATATTCTCAATAACTACCAATCCCTGTGAAGCTATTGTGCTTGGACTATTTTATTTATTTTTGTATATGAAGTTAAAAAAAAAAAATACATTCAGAAACATTTTCTTAAAAAAATAAAAGCAGCTCATCAGCTCTCCTTTGCTTTCTGTTCTATTTGCTAAGTCTTGTACCTATTTCTGCTGTTGCATTACATTAAATTTCTTGTTACACCTTTGTTCTCTCCTTTTTTGGCAACCATCCCCAGTATAGGGCTGTTCCTGTGTCATGTACAGATGTTGCTGTAAGTGTCCATTTGTGCTGGCACTGAAGTCACACAGAACCCTTGAGACAGTAACGTTTGTGGGACTACTGTAGCTTCTTATCAGTAAGCACTTGATAAAGTATTTGACTTAAAAAAAAGACAAGGACAATTATTTTTTTTAATGTTTGGTAGACTTACAAACCTGAAAGAATTCTCCTGGGGGTATCTGTGGAGACTGAAATAGGAACTGGGAGATGGCACCTCAGCTTAAGCCATGGAAGGATGTCCTGACACAGGTCAGAAGTGTTCTATGAGCCCATCAAGCAGCGATGGTCCATGTGCTCCAGATCAGAATGAACCTTTCAACTAAATGTCTCACATATTCTAACGAAAATTTTTCTAAAGGTTGTTCTAGGATGAGAGCACCCCATGTAGTTTAAAGGTCCCAAATAGCAATGGATTAACTTAGGCAGTGGTTTGTTAGCTATAGTGTCAATAAAAAAATTTGCATCTCAGTCCACCATCTTCTTTTGGACCTGGTTTCTCTATGGTAAGGAAAGAAATCCTGTCCCAGAAATTACATTGCTGCCAGGGTGTAAACATTACATACCCTGTGCCTTTAGTCTGTGGTTTGCAGACAACCAGTGGCCAGAGAGCTACATCTGAAGAGGTTAAGAGAAGTAATTATGAAAAGAAAGATTTTTTTTCAGTAAGCTAGAAGTCTCTCTACTGGTATGTGCACCCCTACTGGAATATGCTGAGTGGAGACATGTATCCAGAAAGCTTGGGAGTCACAGTCCTCTATCCTTCTATTTTCGTGAGTACTGAATCCTGGAAATTTAAGTACTATATTTTACATTTGACATGCAGATAGTGGTAAGAGTGTAAACCAAATGTAAAGGGGCCACTGGATTCCAATAAAAACATACTTCTCTTTTTCAAGAGTAGACAAGAAACGACTTCCCATATCTAGCCTTTCTGACTGGAAACAGGACCCAGCTTTCACATTTTTGTGATCTTATGTCTGGCATGTAATTCCAAAGTCTGTAACATTTTTATCCCTGGGATTGAAATATATCAGTCCCTAGAGGTGACTCAACCCAGGGTTGTCTTGGTAAGGAACTACAGGTTATTCCAAAATTTGACAGAGACATACTTTAGCCACAATCTTCAAAATAATAATCAGTTTTACAAAATAGAGTTTTCCCTTTTGAAGACTGAATTGCCTTGGCCAGAGTTACATGCTAAAACGAGGGTCTGAGGTGCCTTTCTTGGCTGTGCCATTGGCTCACTCTTCACTTTTTAGTAAGCTATTTAATTTTTCTGTTCTTTCATCTTCTCCATCTGTGAATTCCAAGTATTAACTATTTGTGGTATTTTCTTGGTGAGTCACAAGCAAAACTGGCCTAAAGATTGTAGTCTAAACTTTTTCTTGTCAAAAAAAAAATGGGGCTGGCATTCAAAATAGTCACAATGGAAGCACAGCAGCAAGGATAGTAACAGCAACAGCTCAGATGAGATCCTCACATCCCAAAAAATATTTAAGGTCAAAGATGAAATTTCCCACAAAAAAAGGTAACAGTTGCTCTTCTGCCAGTGCCCTGTGAGAAGACTGGCTGTATGAGAAAACTCCAAGTACCTACTTTATTTGATTCAAAATTCAGTGACTGGTATCTCAAATCATTATTACCTTGAATTAATTTTCTCCATTGAAATTTGCAGAAAATCTTTTTGTTCTCTGCAATATAGAATGAAATCGAAAGATTTTTCTGCTTTTTTTTAATATACATGCTTTTATGAAATCCTCTGTGTTTTCTTTTTTTAGCTTCAAGCTGGCATAATTCCTAACCACAGGTACAGAATGGCACATATCCATTACAAAGAGTTTCTAATGCTCCAGGTTTTCATCAAGAGAATATGGAGAGTAAAAAAAAAAAAAAAAAGCAAATACAGTAAAAGAAATCAGGAGTCAAATTCAAAAACATAGAAACCAAGCCATAAACAAAAACAGAGCCAGATACCACAAAGCCAAAAGGAATCCAAACAACATCCTTCAAAACGTTTGCGTGTTTATGAATTTGAAAGGTGTGAAATAGCTGAAACCAAAATCTGAATAACATTAAACAGAACTAGCTCTTAAAAGCAACATCTTAATTTACCTTTGAGAAGAAATATAAATGCTGAAAGATATGATAAGAGGTATTTTTCATTTTGCAAATGTTAGGACAGCTGCCTTAGAGTGTGCTGGGTGATGAACGGGCTGTTGCTGTATTCCAAATCCAGCCATTGCCCTGGCTCCTCAGAGCACTGACCAGTTTAAACTGAAGTGTTTCCGTGCTATCAGCCATAACTTTGGAGAGTTTATTTTAGCGCAGCTATTAAAAGAAAAAGGTGAATGGTAGTTTCTTGGCTCCTCTTTCTACAGACAAAAAGTAGGTCGTTTTATACCGCTCAAAGCCTAGTTCACTCCTTTGTAGTCGGTGGAGGGAGGAGGTCGTCTCATCCAAAAGCCTTTTGAAATCAGTCCCATGATTGACTCCGTTACGGGTCCTGTTTCTTTTCAGCAGCATTGAGGAGAGCCTGGGCTGGCAAGGCTGAGTGTCGACGCCAGGCTGCTGCAGATGGGTGAGCTGTGGCCCCCCCGCTCAGCTGCACCCCCTCGGGCTCACGCCCACGGCTGCTCTTTGGGCTACCCCACTCTGGGCAAACACAGGCAGCTGCTTCAGCTCTGCAAAATGCTGCGGGGTTGCAAAAATGCCCCGGTTGCCTACTTTGCTAAAGCCAGGTTGCCTTTTGCTGTCAGAAAAGGTACTGGGGAGGGAGATACCTGCTCCACCATTTGCAGGCACCCTGTGCCTCCTCTCCTCCGGGGACAAGAGAGGATGGAGCAGACATGCCCATGTGTTCAGTTGTTCACTCTGATTCTCGAGTCTTGTCTTCAAAAATAGGGAAACAAGCATTCGTATCTTAGTTATGGTAGTTGGACTAGGATAGCTGTATTCAAAGGGAATTATACTGAGGTAGGCTTACACATATAGATAAAACAAATACTCTAAATTTGCATAATATATGTGAAGTATATATGGATTTTTTTTTTCCAAGAAAATGATTTATTTGACAAAAAAAATTGGTTCCGAGTTGGTCAAAACTATTCACAATTTTTTGCCAAGTGCCAAGAATAGCTTTGGCCAGAAAAGGTGGAGGCTTTTCCTTTTCATGTAGCAATACTTCACTTCAGCTTATTTCAAAACAGAATGTTTTGTTTCAAAACAGCGATTTGAGATCAAAGTTGATTAAATTGAATACAAAAATACAATAAAACCAAAATTAAATTAACAGACTCTAAACTAAATCATTTTTGGAGACTGAATGGAAAGGTTCATTTGACTTCAGATAAAGTTCTGGGAGAGTGGGTTGGTTTTTCAGATCAAAAAAGAAAAGAAACATCCATTAACTATTCACTCAGCCTTAGTCTGGAGTTTTGGTTCAACCACTTTTAGACAGAGTAGCCAGCTGCAGAGTTCAAATCCAAACTGGAAATTCTCCATGCTTTGGGGAGAAGGAGGAGAGAAAACAGGAGGAAGCAAAGGAGAGAGATGGTGTTGGAAAAAAACGCAGAAAATGACAAAAAGTAAAAGCCAAAAATAACCAGTCTGATTTAAAGGAGAAACATGTCAGCACAGAACTTCCTTAACATTCCCTTATGTTTATAGTAGAAATCAATGATAAAACTTTCATTGTCAAACACAGAATTTCAAACACAAAAGCATCATGCAGTGCCATGAAAAGTATATAGGAGTGAATGAGTTAAAATTAAAGTTAAAATAAATGAATTTAGTATAGCTACAGTGAAAAAAAGTTTGGAATAATATTTTTCAAAGAGGTAGGCATAATTAATACAACAGTAAAGAACACTTTCATATTTTTACCTGTTAAATTCAGACTAACTAATACAGACAAGACAAACAAGTAAGTAAACTCCAGGCTTTTTGAAGGGATTTTTAATTAGTCCAGTAATAATAATAATAATAATAATAATAATAATAATAATAATAATAAATGTTTTCTTTTAAAATATATTTCTCTGCTCTATCTCTGGTTTTTAGGACCTTTTTTTTTCTGGTCCAGCAGCTGCATTCCCTATCACACTTTGTCACATCATCAGTCATATGGCTACTGAAGTCAACTCCCTCTCTGCAGAAAGGGACACTTGTGATTTTTTATTACTGCCATAAATTTTTTGGCAGTAAATTTCTTAACAAATAATCCCATATTCTCCTGTATATGGTGCACAAACTGGTTAATAAATGATTTCTACTTGGGGATTTGTGGAATGCCTCCATCTTCAGTCAAACATGTAGACAGAAGTATCTTGTAAAATGTACTGGAAAGTTCATAAGTTTCAGGGTTTGCAGGATAACTCCACCTGGTGAGAAAAGCAGATTTTAAAAAAATAACAACTTAAAGTTCTCCAAGTTCACCAGGATCATGAGCCAAGGAAAACCTTAATTAGAGTCAATGGAGAAAGCTGAGCAGTTAAGAGCTGGCCTTTTGGGGCTAGCAGCTATCAAAGAAATCAAATTATTAAATAATAACTTATTTGTGGTTCTGAGGTTTGCATTGTGAATATGTTAGCCCATGCTTTATTCCAACCTCCTGTCCCTGAACATTTTATCTAGAGATACTTGAAATAAAGTACAGTGAAAACCTGTAGAACTCCCTACTGGTCTTGCCTTAATTTGGGTTCACTTCTCAACTGCACTTCAGACTCTTAATAATCCTTGGCAGTGTAAACAGATTTTGAGTTGGTATAATGAGCTTTCTAGGAATGAAAATGAGAATCATGTCTTGCCCATAAATAACCCTGATAAATGACCCTTTATTTTTTATCACACTTCATACATAAATTCAGTAGCCTCTTAAGCAAGTGTTGAATTTAGCCCTCAGACTTTCTCACCATCCTAGGGTCATCTTACCATTTTTTAGGATAGAATGAATAGTGAGAAAAAACCATGTTTGTGACTTCTAAACTTAATTTGTGCATATTTTCCTGTTTCATTGGGTTTTCTCATAAAAATATGTAATAGCAAACCATGGATCTCACAGTGGAGAGTCATTTAAACACTCAATGTAATGCAGTTTGTAATTACATAACCTACTTCATAGCACATAAAAATCCCGGGTCAGCCAAAGGAGAAGCAACAACAGTATATGGCTTAGGAGGCAGTCTCATCAAATTAGATTAAAGAAATTCTTAGAGAACTAAAAATGGTAATCAATGATGGAAGTTCAACAAGGGTGGAATTCCCCTCACCTAACTTCATATGACCAAAAGCTTCCAAATCTTAGACATCTTAGCCTCAGTATATGAGTCTGCTGCAAAAGCCTGGTGGTTTTGCCCAAAAATCATTTGCCCAAAGATCATTAGCAATAATGATGAAGAACTGAGAGCAAGACGCTTTCAGGAGCAGTAGAGAGCCCTGAAGAAAAACTTAAGCTTGAGATAGCAACAGGTAGGAAGCAGTTAATGAGACTTGAAGAGAAAGTGGTATTATACAAATAGCCTAGTTTTAATAAATGTGGTAGGGACATTTATAACATGTGAGCAATATAAAAGCTTCATACTTTTATAAATGGAAGTGTTCCTAAGTACCGCACAAAACTGGGGCATTAATAAAAGTAAACGTTTCTGCAGAAAAAGTTCCTGCATCAAGCCCAGCAGCACTAGAAATGGAAGCAAAAGACACAGAGAAACCTACCCTTCGGTGCAATCAAATTTATTGCAGAGGCCAAACAAAGGCTGAGGAGTTCATAGTCTCCCCTGCCCCACTCTTCCAGGGCTGAAAATTATGGTGCTATTTTTTCACTCTATCAGCATCATGACGACAAAAAATGTCATGTAAACCAAGTGTATATCAGGAGCGACCTTCCCCAAACGTCAGTAAGCTAAAGAGAAAAGAGAGTTTCATTATCTCTGCATCAGCAGTTCTGGCAAGGAGTTTGCTGTAGATCTGAGATCCAGTACTTGCGCACGTCCCATACACTGTAGGCTTGTTGCTGTTCAGTGGCAGCGGGTTACTGAGCATTCCTTGATGCATCCCTGGAGTTTGTTTGGTTACCTTTGGGAATTCAGCTGTGCCAGTAAATTACATTTTAAGTATGCCTGCCATTCAATTTAAAAAGAAGTCGCTCATGTAATATAAAACTCCTTCTCTCGTGAGGTTTATTTTCTAAATAATTCTTTTTTTTCAACCCTAATCATTAGGAATAGAGTATGGTTTGTATGTTTGTGAGTTGAGTTCTAATCTCCTCAGCTTTTGGAATCTGTGGTTTTTAGGTGTTTGGCTACATTCAAGGTCAGTTCACACATATTTCATCTGACACACACCATGTTAACAGCACACAGACTCTCCACCTACATGAATATAAGGGGGTTCACCAAGATCTAATTTTTCACATCTTCGATTGAAGTGATGAAATTTAAACACCCCTATATTAATGAAGCAGGATTTTTCTTATTCTGATTTTCTTTTTCTTATTTTCCTGTGTGGGAGAAAAAGCTAACTTGAACCAAAATAGAGGCTCTTTGATTTTTCTTCAAGATGTGCAGATGTCCAGTGTAAGTCTTAAGAGAAAAGGAAGTAGAAATCTACCAAAAGAGTACAGACATCAATAAATGTTTGTTACTCAGACTGTGATCTGTGAGCCACTTGTGGTCCAAACTACATCAGATGTTTTTTCTGCAAAAAGACTGCAAACAAATTAGAACAGAGTGAAAACAAAAATTAGGTGCACAAAGGCAAACAAACAAAAAGCGGTGGGAAAAATAGTACTAAACTAACATTGAGAGGTTTGGCAACATTTATATTTCATTGTAAATAAGAAAACATTCCAGCACAGCATGAGTAAATACAATAACCACTTTATTGCAGAGGGAAAGGCTTAGAAAAATAAGAAAAGCTCTGAAACCAGAAAAACCCCCTTAGAGCTGATGATTTCTAGCAAAGACATGTCGCTCCCATCTTGGAAAGTGAAGAGCAGCTATCCTTCAGGCAAGAGGTTTCGATGGGTCAGCTCTGAATCCTTTCCTGGGTGTCTCCCATGAACTTGAGGCATGATTCTACCGGGAACAGCAGTCTCATATCCTCCTTCCCACAGAGGTGGTGTGTGGCTCTGGCTGCTCGTGCTGGTGTTGCCCTGGGGCAGTTCTGTCTGGGGTACCATGAGGGGCTACAGAATTGTCCTGTGGCTGCGGATACACCAAACCATGCCACACGGTCCGCAGGAGATTTTGTTTGTGGACTTTCCTCTGCACTCCTCAGATGAACAGCATGTAAGGAAGAGAACTCTTTCTTACTTATAATAGCTTAAGTTGTCCTTGTGGGAGTAGAGCAGCCCCATAACTCCAGTGTAACAGGATAAGGGAATGAAGGGTCACACTCAAAAACAGAAAGACATTTTAATATCTCATTTAACTTTTTCTACAGTGTTGTGCTTGTGCTCTCTGGAAAATGGAATTTATTTGTGTTTCTAATCTGTTTCTATCCAGTTTCACCCAGCTTTCACAAGTTAGCCCAGTGGTCACTAAAGCAGAAATGGAGTATTTCAATCCCATGTCAGCAAGTGTAAGTAACTATAATCCCTTTATCTGTAAGACTTTCCTTCAGAATAATCTTGTTCTTCTGTAGTCTGTAATCAATCACAGCCACAAATCTTTTATTTAATGTAGCTTTTTTTTCCCGAGAAAAGGAATCCAGTGTTTTATTGTGTTGAGTAATTGCAGGTGATGAGAACACTAAGAGGTGAGAAAGATTGGGAAATTCTTGTTTTCTGAGGTACAGTAAATGCTTGTCATAGTTTGGAACAGGAAAAAAGTGACTATAAAGGAAAAGCAATTAGAGAAAAAGCAGATTTGGTAAGAATTCTTTCTAAATTTTTACTGTCAACAGCCGTATATTTGCAAAACCACCTGGATCAGGAAAATTGCAAAGTGGTATGTGTGCTGGTGCCTGGCATTTTGTTCTGTGAATGAAGGAGAACATGAGTGTAAGAGTTGAAATTTAGGTTAAAAGAACCAAATATCTTCAAGTACTTTCTCCTCTTCCTACTGAAATTTTTGGCAATACACCTTCTGAAAAACTTGGCATTTCAATCCCCTTCCACAATCCTGAGACTAAAACTAGTTAGAATAACTTGCCGGAGTATGAAAAGACCCAAAAATCAAGCTTTGGAAGGCAAGAAGTTTTAAATGTCACTTGGTTCCTGAGGATAGGACAGCTTCATGCATATAGCTACACTTGATTGCTTTCTTGTTGTCTGAGAACATATTTTAAGTAAATGTCTAGGCATTCTTTAAGGTAGCCACAAGAAAGAATAAAAGAGAATGATACACAATGAAAGAAAATGGTACATTTAGCATTAAGAAAAAAAGATCTATTTTGCTATTTATTTTGAGAAGAGTTGTACCAGTAAACAGGGGAATAAACTCAGGTAATGGAACTAAAGGCTGTTAGAAGCTGATGGTAGAACTTGTCCCAGCAACTCTGATAACTCAGCTTTTGTAATCCATGAGCTCTAACAGCAGCTATGGGATTTAGGTGCAGAACATGCAAATAGTGACACGTGCATAACCTAAGGACTTGTAAGCCAGAGGTCTCAAGCATGTCAGATTTTACAACCTTGGCCTCTGCTTTGTGATGACCAGTTTTGTTCCACCCAATGCTACAAATTACCATTGCTCTAGTTATGAATTAAACAGAGATTCCTGTCTTGGTGCTCCAGAGTAGGACTGAGGTTATTATTAAATCTGTCTTCAACTCTCCTGTTTATGAATCTGGGAGCTTCAAAGCCCTCAGAGAATACAGCCTCTTTGCTTGAAGCCATGAGGGACTTTTGCATACTCACATTTTAAAAACATCTTACTGAAGAGATTCCACAAGCCCAGAAATAAAGGTAAGATTGTTATTAAAACGGAATTAAGATACCTTTATATGGTTGTCTTGCTACTCAAAATATTCGTGCCAATATGTTCAGAGCATCATAGAAGCAGAATTGAGAGCTGGAGCAACAGACATGCAATAAATTTCAATAGCATAAATGAAAGGTTATATACATTGGAATTATTAACAGAAATCTTTGCATCAACTGAAGGATATCTATGGACAAGAAGAAGTATTTGGATTAATTAACTGATTGCATCAGGACCATGGCAATTACCAATATGAGACAGGCAGATGTCATGTTAGGATTAACCAAGTGCAGTTTTTCCAGAAGCATGCAGTATCCAAGGCACTGGTGAGTCCTCATCCAGAAGACTGTGTACAGCTTTGGCCATTAGTATTCAAAAAAGCTGATGTCAAACTAGGGCAGATGCAGGTAAAAGCTAGAAAAAAGAATCAGAAACTCTGTCATGCAAGAGACTGAAGGACATGGTTTGGATTACCTCACATAATGATCCTTAGCATGTTTGTGGCCCATAAATGTATGAAGAAAATAGGTACTAATGAAAGAGCGAAGAGGAATTAAAGTAAACTTGTATAAAGCAGCCTTGGAGAAAGGTAGACTAGAAAGTAGATTTCCTATGATCAAGAGTTTGAGATCCTGGAACAGCCTTTTGCTAGGATTAGTGGGGGCAAAAACAGTAGCTTATTTTCAAATGATCAGTTTGTGAGGGAGATTATATGGTAAGAATGTTTGAGTTTGAAGAGCACCAAATGTAGCGATCTTTCCATCAGTGTGTTTCTAGTTGTATGCTGGTGAGCTAGGAGATTGGGAAGTTTGCCTTAATCATAGAAGTAATTCTATTGAAGGAAGAGAGAGGAAGAAAACTGAACAGTTATGAACCTTTGCCAAGGCTTTGGAGACATTAAAATAGAAACCCAGGAATTCATCCAAGATTTTATGTGACCTAGTTCAGCAGTTATGGCTCCCTCCCCCCTACACACACATCTTAAAAAAGATATAGTAGAATTGAAAAAAAGTAAGGAGGGGAGTAACAGGGATGATCAAAAGTATGGAACAGCTTCCAGGTGAAGAACAATTAACTACATTAGGACACTTTAGCCTCTAAAGAGATGTCTGAAGACAGGTACTTTATAGAGATCTACAAAATCACACACAAGGCAGGGTTGTTGCATAGGCAACGTGTGGTCTCCATGAGTGGAACTGGAGGATGTCAAAAGGAACCATCTAAAGACAGTTTTGAAAAGCGGGAGTCTGATGTGATAGAGCTCCCTTCTCCAGGGTGATATGGATAAGACAGGATAAATTCTTTCAATGAAAAAATATCATATCTGGCTAAGTTGCTAAAGTATAAATTACTGCAGGATGTGAAAGTATTTCTGGGAAGAAGTATTATACTCTCCACTACCAACTTCCACTTGCCTCTGCCAGCAGCAAGATTCTGGGGTTAGATAGTGTTTTGGCCTGATTTGACAATACTGAATGGTTCTGAACTGCTCAGTACTTGAACAGCATGCCATGGACAGAACAGAGATCACATTCAGGATCAGCCCTGTGTGCCGTGCAGTTGGCAAACACAGTCCTGGCACGATCACACAGGATGGAGATCTTTGGCCACACCTGCCTGACTACCCTCCACACACTATCTCAGGGCCAAGCTTGCCCAGGCCAACTGGAAGTACAGGCAGAAGGCAGGCAGGCGCTGTCAAATTCAGTGTTTTTCATGCAGTATAGCCACAGCTGCTGAATGCAAGATACATTCAACAGCTCTTGGCAAATTGTGCTGTTGCAGCACAGCTGAGAACATTTGGAGTGCATCTGCAAGAACATTTGCTGAAATGCTTACACCTGGGTCCTACTGTGTTTGTAATGGTGACCCCATAAAAAGGCTGTGGGCTTTGGTGTCTAGTAGCTAGTCCATATAAGGACAGTTGAGGCTTGTGGGGTATCCAAGGCTTCAGAGTTACTCAAATTACAGGGAGGAGTATGGTAAGATTTATACAACTTTCTTACCATTCTCAGTAGAGTTAAACAGTACTGGAGTAAGGTAGTATTAAACCAAACATTAAGCTTATGCTAATTGTCAGCATTAGTCAATGTAATCTCCTCTCCAAGTCTTTGTTTTGCTCCTCCTCGCCTGATTTGCTCTACTACATTATCTTTCAGGGCATTATCCAATGTTGTCAATAACAGCCAAGAGACAAAATGGTCTCTAGGACCACATTACAGTGCCAGGAGTGCTTACAAAATTCCTATGTAAGGTACAGAAGCTGGCCACAGCCTAGTTTCATACAAGAGTGAGACTATGCACATGTCAGGCTCCCACACACCTCAGCTTTTGCCAAACACCACCCCAACATGGTCTCCAAATAAAATTTCTCCTCACCCACCCTGTGCCCACTTTCCAGGCAGCACCTAGGAGTGTGCATGGAACCAAAACACCAAAGCTTAAGCAACCTGATGCCTGTAGCCTTTAAAACTGCTATACTTTTAACATCTAAATATCTCAGCTGAAGCTATGATTTACTCATGTGTTTAAAGTTAAGCACATGCTTAATTAATTTGCTGGCTAGGGGCCTAAAAGTACAGTAGCTGTTACCTAAATGCCTCACCTACTGCTGTTCTGTGAACTCCCTGCTCTTTTTTGTGGTCTGGGTCTTCTCTTCCCCCATGCATGAAACCAAAACATTCACCTCTGTAGTCGCGGTAGCCCAGACTGCCATAACTAGTTTAGCAGCTTCCAAGGAGCTTGCTGTTGGGAGTGTGTTTAGCCATGCGTAACCTACAACTGTCTCTGGACTGGGACATTGAAAGGCTCTCTTTTTTGCTGGAGAAATAATAAATTTCATTGACACTTCTGCTCACTCCTATGCACGACTGGGAGCACTTTTCAATTCAAGCTAATGTTTTTATTTCAAGGATTTTCCCTTCTTCTTTTTCTTTAATAGACTGCTTTGCTGCAGCAGAATATTCTTCGCTGTTAGATCCACCATCTCCAACAAGGAAAAAGAGTTCCCTCTAGCCACCAGCTTGTGTAACAACATCCAGCTGCCTCAATCCAGCACTTTCCTTTAAATGTGAGTTTCTGTTTGTGTAGCAGTAAAACTGTAATCTGAACATCAGTGACAAGTATACTGAATAGTTATTTAGCTTCTAAATTATTATATTGATTTTTCAGTGGGAAGGAAAAACAAATTTATCTGGGGGTAGAGTGAATGCCATCCTGAGAAAAAAATACTGACCATAATAATAAACTAAAAATGTTTGGAATAATTTAGGATAAAATGCTCATTCAAAAATGGTTTCCAGTTTTTGGAGAAAAGCCAGTTTAGCCAAATAGGTCTGGGAAAAAATATCTTGAGATCAGAACAAGAAATAATTAGCTTGTAACAGAATTCAAAGAATCCTCATTTTAGTTCCTCAAACAGACTCAGGAACTGAAAATATTTTTATTTCATTTCTATTTATTTTATATGTATCCCAAGGTACTAACTTTGGGTGTTAAGTCTTGCTTAAAATCAACCTTCTCAGGCTTATTCAGTGATCAATGCACTCTTCAGTTCACTTTGAGTGTTAGGAACAAACTAGAAAGAGCAGATCAACATTCTGTGTAAAAATGATGCTGAAATACATACGGATTCTGCCAAACCAATATGGCTATAAAAAATCTCTGTCAAGTGGTTGAAGTAGACATGGTGTAGACACCTAACAAACAAACCAGTGACCATGTTCAAACACCACTCAGCTGAAGACTCTATCCATAGACCACTATCCAAGAATACTGAGGAAATGAGGGTGGAAGAAGTGATATCAATATGGGAGTGTGGGAGGTAGAAGAAAAGTCAATTTAGTATAATATTGAAACAATAATTCCAAAGTGAAGTGAAAACTAGGATAATATACAAAAGTGAAGTAAATGATATACAAAAATGTATTCCTGGGAGAGCCTGAGAAAAGACTAGAGAAAGAAAAACCAGAAATGATTGCTATAATAAGGACAGAAAAGCACAAGAGAAATCAAATTTGACATTAATTGTAGGATTGCATAGGATTTATTGTAACTATGGAAAGATATACTGAGCTGTGGGTTGCATACTGCTTTCAATATTTACATGATGTTTTTCAAAGTTAACTACTCTTTTATTATATCATATGAATAAACCAAAGAAGTGAATGCGAGAAAGGAAAATTAGCTCTCAGGACAGTGGAAAATGTGCATCAGTATTTGTCATCATACTGGTGTAATACTCATTTTCCATAGGAACTAGATTGTCATTAAAGAATAACAAAAATTCCACATCAGATTTTAATCTCCGCTAGAAACTTCATGCTGCTCAAAGAAGCATCTGAGTTCTTTATCAGTCCTCCTATTGGAATTCAAAACTCTTCTCAGGCTCCGATGTCCAGCTTACAAGGCCCTGGCAATCTAATAGCAAACATATAGTTAACTTTTTTCATTAAATTTTTTTTTAAGATGTTTGGTTTTTATTTAATAGTGATTTTCTTAGCCAAAGGGAGAACTGACACCATCCTCACTGGTTACTCCACTGCCAGGTCCCTCAGGGCAAATGGAGGAGAAATCCCTTCTCCTGCTTGTGAGATGCAGCCTATTTTGGGGTATGACACAGTGTGTTTTAGACGGTGCACAACAGGTCCTCACAGCCACTGTGCATTACTGTACCTACAGGCAAAGAAACCAGGAATGGTAAGTGCTGCAACTACGGCTTGGATTCTCTTTATCTTTGTCAATGCTCACAAAATCTGTTTCTTTGCTGAAGAAAACCCTAAATTGATAATTCCTGGATGCTAGGGTGATACATCTGCTCCATGTTGTATTTAATTTCTTTCAACATATGGAGCTTAGTCTTCAGTCTGACCTAATAAGGCAGTTTTTATGCTCTAAAGCTTTTTGAACGTATCTGTTCAACTGACACAAGTATTTTCCACTAGGTATTAAACAACTTGACTTAAAATAATTTTTTTATATCTCAGTCATGCATGTCTTTCAGAAACAATCAGAAAACAATTCACTGGTAACTGATTTTGGTTGAATATGTATTTCCTAGAAATGGCCTATGGGCAGGTGATAAATTTTCAAGTATTTATAAAAATGAGATTAAAAAAAAGCTGATAAATATGTGCACATTGTAAGGACATAAAAATAAGCCATTCATTTAATGAAAACTATCTACATATCATTAATACATTGTCACTAAAATGTGTATCAGGCAGTGGAGTTAATACCATTGTCTTCTCAAAAAAAATGTCTTCATAGATGTTGGCTAAATATTCACTAAATCTTCTTGTGACATAGGCTTGTTACTAAATGCAAGACCACCTCTATTCATCAATGGCTGTGGATTTCTTTTTGGAGGACTTGCCTTCTCTGAAATACATGGTAGACCATTCCTTTTGTGAGAGTTGGCAAGATCAGAGCAGAAGTCTGAAAGATTGACAGCAAAAGCAAATGAGAGGAAAATAGTTAATGCGAGAAAATACCTGGCTTGTCTGTTTGAACAAGCAGTCTATCTACAAGTGCTATTTGATTTCAGTATAGACCATTTCTGTGACATTTATTCTAAATATTTTCATAAAATGCATTTTAAACAGATTGTATAAGTTGCAAATGAAGTCAGATTAATGTTTCAAGAAAGGTAAAGTTAAAAACCAAAAATGCAGGAAGTGAAATTGTTAAAATTTAAACTAAAGTCTAAATCTGTTTGAAAAACTATTTTCACACCTGTTATTCATATCAGAATAATGTCACTCAAGCCTCCTAAATAGTGGATAAAGATTCAATTGACATATATAATATGAAAATCTTGGATATTAGGTTTTTGATATTCTTACGCACTTGTTTCTGGCCAGGACAGAAGCATGTCCCTTGAGGACTGCCATAGAGTTGGTCTCACTGCTGAAATACCTAACTTTTATGACCTACTACCAAATTTGGACAAGACTGCTGGACTAGTTCACAAGAGACAGCTCCAGTGTTCATTCTTTTATGAAGTGAAATATAAATGATACCTTCAGATGAGCAGCAAAGTTTCAGCCATAGCAGATTCCAACAAATACCTTCCCCTTTCATGTGCAAGATTCAAAGCTTTTTGAGTCTGGAAAGCTCAATAGAGGACGGAGAGCTGGCCAGATTCAATTCATTAGAGCACATCTTAACTGTCAGCTTGTAAAGTAAACCTTCTCCCCCACCTCTTCCACCTCCTTCAAAAAAACATAATGCAACCTCAACAAAAAGCTGATAACTTCACCATAAAAAAGAAAACCTGAAATCTGCAGACAAGGATTTTACTGTGTGCTGAGCCTGGAAAGTGGAAGGAAAATTAAGTAGCATTGTCCCCTATACACAAAATTTCAGGTAGAAATCCTCCAACAAAGTAGAAAATATGTTCATGATGTCCAGATTTTCACTTAACCAGAGATAGACATGGTTTGTCTGTCATGGAATGGCTTGTGGAGAGCTGTACTGTATAGAAAGAAAGGATTCCTTATTATATATAGCTGTCTGCATCTATACCTCCCCAAACACACACAGGAGAGGGAACACACACGTACTCCTGAGATATTTATCTTTTATCCATTTCAGACTATTTAAAAACATTTAAACCTATGGACTAGGATCTGCTATGTAGAGTTAGTGGTGCTCTTCCACAGTGAATGGACAGTTAAACTATATAAAACATTGTGTCTTAAATAGATGTTGTCCTAGGCAAACCTACCCTCTTAACCAGCAGAAGGGAAATTCCCAGAAGTGGTCCCTGCGGGATCTTGGTGTTCCTTCAATCATTTTCTTGATCAAAAACATCCTAAAATAAGGTGTCAGGCACTGTGCTGGCACTGTATTTCTCAGTAATTGTCACGCACAGATATGCATGCAGTATTTGGTGTGCAACATGTATCGTGACTATGTGTGAATAAATTTATATAAGAAATACAAAACATATAACTCTCTGCTAGTGCATATCAGGCTACTAGTTTTAGCACACTAACAGATGCAGATCTCCTAGGTTCTACCATGATTAGAACAGTATATTCAATGTACAGTTTACTAGAAAATATTTCAACTATTGATTTTTGTCAGTGGTTTCCCTATCATGGTTGCTACAGTCACAGGAATAAACCTTATGATTCTTTCCACTGTTATGTTACAGAAATAAAGGACAGAAGTATTTTTACTGTTTCTCTAACTGTACAAACACCAACTGCCAACCTTCCCAAGGACGCTTTTTCCTCTGTCCTGCGATTTTTTAACAGTTTCTCTAGGAGTGATTTACCTATCCAGCAGCTGTATGTGTCTCTGGAATAATGTCTTGGTACCTAGAGTAAATTTCAGGATTTGACCTGCATTGATAAAGGCATTATGCATTATGAAAGATGAGAACTTTGGTTCTTCATAATATCAAAATCACATTTGCATGTCAATCCCCTAATTCTGCAGAACTTGAAACTTGAGAGATGCAGTGGCAGTGAGCAGAACAGAACCCAAAGACTGAGGACAGGAATGGAAGAGTGATCTATTCCACCTCCCTGAAACAGACCTTGTGCATTTAATCACTAGTTTCACCTCAAAAACAGGTACAGGTCAGTCTGAAGGGAAGGGTGAGTGGATAAAGGGAGAATTAGATTCTCTGTGTTTTTTTCCAGGTATGTTCACTTGTCATCTGACAGAGAACTGGTCTTGCCCTAAACTACACCACAAAGAAAAGAGAGAAGAAAACAGTAGAAAAAGTATCAATTGCCCCTAATGATATTGATTTCTTGTTTCTAAAATTCTTCCTCAGGTCAAGACCCTGTTAACTGGATCTGCACCTGAGTAAGAACAGAGTAACTCGACTGCTTACAGGAGCTGGTTCATTACGCCAGTGTTCCCATTGCTCCATTTTCCATGTGTAGCAGTCCTGTAAGCCTTTGTCAGAACCTGAAACTAAAGCTGCTAGAAAGAAACAGAAAAGGGTGTTTTATTCTATGAAATGCCCCAGAATGACTCTCAAAAGACATGTTTTTTGGCTGTTAGGGTGGCTGCCCATCTGGTTATACTTTTCAAGAAAAATAATGATTGAATATTTCTTCTTATGTGAAACAGAATTGCTAATTCAGAAGTATCAGAGTGATCTGGTTTTTGTTCTGTCACAGCCTGGTGTTCAGGTTAGTCTATTAAACTACTTCAGCACTTTATTTCATCTACTCCAAATCTGCTATTCTTTAGCCAGACTTTGGATACAACAATCTTGACTCACACTCCTTGCCATTCCCTCGGATGTCTGTAGCTCAACAGTCCACTTAGCATTTAAACATTAAACTTTAGGAATAAACTTTAATGATCCTGTCCTGCAGAAAGTGCACTTACTGAATTTGGAAACAATCAGGACCTAAACTGGCCAAAGACTCTCCTGCTTATGGATCTAGGGATCACTTTTCCTCTGACTGCTCTGTGGTTCTGGCAGAACTTCACTGACAGTTTAATCCCTTCCTCTTCTCATCTCTTGTGCTAGACAGTTGCTTGATGTGCTCCTCTTCTCATTTAGTCACACATGTTCACATTCTCCCCATTTTCTAAGAGTTTTACTTCATCTTGCTTTCTGTAAGAACTTTTGGCCCTTGTTATCTCAGATATATGAGACCTTATGTACCATGTACTAAGATCAAAGGGAGGAAATTGTGCTACATTTACTAAGGCTAAGTAACATCTTACTTTGTCAGTGATGCTGTTTTGAGTAAGATGCCTGGATAAAGTGACTCCTAAATGTGACTGGGGAGCCAGACTTACCTGTGTGTTTTGTAACAGTGGCAGCCTTCTGTTTGTCACCCAAAGTCTGGGAAATTCACATTAACTCACTATTTAGCATTTTCTATCTGCTTTTGGCTGATCACTGATTTACCCTGGAGTTTTATATGTAATCTTGCACCAAGTGTTGATTTAGTGCTGAATGTGGTTTGGATTAAAGGTACCTGTTCATCATCATTACAGCCCGTGAACCATCTACTCTGATAGAACTGATTTTCTGTATTCATTAATTCATGCTTGAGAAATGCTTTACAATTGTAAAGCAGTACATAAATGTAGATTTACTGTTTTTCTGAGATGTGCTGCTGATCATCCTGTTGAGGTTTGTTGCAGAGCTTACTGGAGAGTGTACTGACTGTACTGTGTTCTTGGCACATCCATGGGCAGAGACTTCATAGCCCAAAGGAAGCAGAAGAGAGCTGAGTAATGATGGCACAAACCTATTGCCATTTGGACAGAGATCTCAGCAGTCCCTGTGTCCCTTGTCACTCAGAGGATGCAGAAAGCAATGTGCTATTGCAGAGGACAGCCTTTCCCTCTTCTCACCCTCCTTAGGGAGACGCTGGTACACCTCCAGCCCACCCTCACTGCACTTGGCAATCCAGAATCTCAGCAAATGCTTTCCCATCACTTTTCCTCTCCTCCTGAGTGCAACGGCAAAGCAGGTTTGGCATCTCCTCCTTACAAGCCTCACTGCTCTCACACATACATCACACAGAGACTCAGATCACAAATTAAGTAGGATTTCTTGGCATCACATACTGCATGACTCAGTCTGGGTGGTCAAGGTCCGTTAGCATCTTTTAAGGAAAGAGAAAAAATGCAAGTATATTTTCAAACACAACAGAGTTCACTAGATAAAGGAAATGTCTTGTTCTTCTATAATATGAAGTTTTATCAGGCTGTTAAGCCGAGTTACCAAGCCAAACCCCAAAATAGTTCCTGAACAGTCACATCTCTGAGGGATGCCAGTCTGTGCCTGTGTGGAGCATCTTTCTGCTGTGGGAATAGCCTATCCATAATCCAGTAAAATACCTTAAAATCAGGCTGCTAGAACTAGACAAACTTTATGGACAATGATATCAATAGGTTAAGTAATTTATTACAACTCCAGACACAAAAATAGAACAATAAAATGAAACATCAAACTTTGTCTAAAATTTTAGTTTCATTCCCAGCTGTCCACACTGATCTTTCCCCGGGGTGTCCCTCTTTCTATGTCAGTCAGAAACCAAGTTCACCCTGTCAGTGCGCTGCTGTGGAGAACTGCTGTGTAAAACATCTGAGCTAGTAAAGGTGAGGGATCGATTTAAGAAGCAGTACCAGTGTGGAACAGACCTTCTGCTCTGATTTGTTCGCTATTTATATGTTTCTCTGTCTATTTATACGTTAGCTTGTCCACTGAAAGCAAACTTAAAGGAGTTTGTATTCCCCTCTGTTCCTATAATTATAATTTCACGTAAAACAATGATATTTTAAGTATGCTTAAGTGAAGGTGTAAAGAGATACTGATCTCATTGGCAAGAATAAAAGCTGTATTTCACCTAACAACAGAGGCTCTGTCTGTAGCGCAAATGGAGAACAGTGTCTGAAAAGGATTTTAACTTCACGAAGCTGTTGTTCTTCGTATTGAAAAATTCAGTATTGTTGGGGATCTCTGATAAATGACCTTCTCAACCTAAATGTGGCATATAGAAAATGGGTCCTGTTACTTTCCAGAATACTTCAAAATAGCTAACTCAAAGATCTGTTGAGAAAAGAATGCAGAATTATTAAGGAAAAGTTTGTCCTGCCTAACATAACCATTCTGAGCTCATTCAAACCTACCCCAGCTATGAATGAGGCCCTTTCAGTTTAACATAGGAAGGGTTTGCAGGATTCAGATTCCAAGTTTGACACAATTAATAGTGTTTATAAGTTCAAGAATGTTACTGTTAGGATGGAGCGTATTCAAGACAAGTGATCATATTTCATAGCACACTTAGAGGGTGAAGAGGCACTTGACATAAGACACTCTTTTTAAAGTAATTCAAATCATTCGGTTGTAGATTTACATTTTTTTCAGCCTCTTTCCCTCCCTTTTTCTACCAGTTTCATATATAATGCAATTTTTATTTTTCTCCTATTCCAGTTCCTTGCTTTTGGGAGGAAGAAAACCTCAAACAGTTGTGACCTAAGTTTCAGCAAAACTGAATAGCAGCAAAAACTAAAGCACACTTTTGCATTTAGTGGCATGTGGCTCTGCAGCCTCATGAAACAAGACTGTAGCAGTGCAATGAAATTCACATCATGAAATGAATAGCGATGATTCTGTCTATGTGTATGTGTATGATGATGTGCATTTGGGCAACACAGAATTTGGTAAATGCAAATTCTGCAGTCAAAATAACTGCAAGGTTGACTTTCTTTTTTCTGCACTCCCAGCATAATTTTTTTTACCAGGACTACTAGTGAAATACATACTGACTTTTGTTCTCTTCAGAATTGGAAAACATTGACAAAAAAGTAGGTTCTGCTTCAGGGAAGAATCTATATTTAGTTGCCTGAATTCCACTGAAATCCACATGCTTTAACCTTAGCCCACATACATGTTACCTCATGTTGAGGGCAAAAAAAAATAAGAGAACAAAAAGTTCAATCTGAAGCAGATACCTTTCAATAAAGTGTACCTTTACATGTTTACATGCCATCAGGTGCTGCTGCAAAACTGCTAGAACAAGAAAATGCTCCATGAAAGACCAATTAGTTAGATATTTAACATGTATACCAGAAGGAAAACCTGGCCTTGATCGATTAACATGGAAAGCATGTTTACCCTGCGGCCTTTATGGAATTGTGATTCCTCAGCTCCTCAAAGAGTCACGATCGCCAGCAACACCTTCTGCCTGAGGCCCTCAGGGTGCACAAGACAGTTTGTGTATCTCCTTGGGAATGAAGGCTAGTCCCAAATTAATGTGAATTAAAGACTTCAGCTGAAAATAGCTCTTAGCAGATACAAAAATAACTTTGAGGTAACTTAGGCAGTTGCAGAGCCTAGACCTGGAGTGGAAATGAAGCAGCCTGTATTGGGCAACTAACATGCACTGCATACTAGCCTTCCAGGTGGTAGACCTAACTTGTGTTTTATCAGCTCTGAAAAATGAAGAACAAAAAGAGAAAACCAAAGTAAAAAAAAAAAGTACAAACCCCAAACAAAAAAACCTCCAAAAAATCTCACAAAACCCAAACCAACCAACTAACCAACAACAAAAAAGACAACAAATCTTCCTAAACAAGGAGTTTCTTTCAGCTGCATATTAATTAGAGAAGCAAATGTTGAATCTCCTGGCCCTCTGCTGAGCTGCTTGCAGTGAAAAGTACAAAGTGAGGGCCTGCTGTGTGGGTAAACTGATGACTCACTTTTAATATCAGGTTGAGCCAGGATCTTGAAGGCTGCCAAGTTAACTCTACAGGGATCCCCACTTCAGCCCACTCACATTTCCTAATAACAGCACCGCATTTCAGCAGGTTGTGCTTAAGCGAGACACTTTGATTTGTAAACAGAGGCGGCCTAGGAAATAATGTACCAGTGTGGTTTGCTGGTTAGCTGGATGATGTCGTAAGACAACAAGGTATAATGGCAGCACTGGTATTAAATGGCCAGAGGATATTGCTCAAATCTGAACGTGACAGCGATTAATAAGAGATAATTTTTAATGGTATTTTAAAATTCTACCCGTGCCTTCCATAGTCCTGGGAGAGGTATTACTGCTTCTCTTTGAATTATATGAAGAGGAAAAGGCTGCTGGTAAATATATGCCTACAGAAGCACACATTTTAAAGAATCTTAATTTATAGTTAGAAGACCAAAAAATATTTTATACAAAATAGACTGCTTGTTCCTGTGTTTTGACATGAGGGCTTAAACCATCATGCTTGCTGGAATACTTTTATGGGTTCTTTAGACATTTATTTCAAGTCCCCTAGTCTCAGCCTGGTGAAATTTAGGATGTGCAGAAACACACCAGAGTAGTGACTCACTCCCGGCAGAATTGTGTGTCATTCTATCCCAGCATAAACTACGAATCGTGTGTTGTTGCCACACAGATCAAAAGATGCATGTTTATTGTCTTGGCACATGACTGAAAATATATTGCTGTGTAAGCTCTGCACTAGGTTTCCTGCTTGAGGACAAACCTCTTTCTGTTCAGACATACAAAGGTTTCTTAAAAGAGACGTCTGTTTGGTTATAGAGCTCCACTGCCAAACTGATTGCAAATCCAGTAGTGTATTCTGAAATGTTAAACAACTCTGTGAAAGAGGTTTAACTCCTTACCCACCCTTCCTACTGTCTTTGCCCACTTGGCTAAAGCTTTAACTTTCTTTGTGGCAAGAGTCTTCTGCATGCCACACACTTGGTGCTCTTTCAGGATTATGGTCTTGTGCCTACCCCATATACATAGGATAATGTACAGGAGGTATAAGTCCTGTGGTAGGAAATGAGTGCTTTTTCCTGCTCACTAAATCACTTTTACTTCCACTAGGCAGTCACAGAAAGTGAGAAGAAAATCCTAACCAAGGGTTATTTAAAAATCTAAACGCAGGCAAATGAAAGAACAAAAGGAAAAATCCTCAGTTGACCGGTTCCACTGAGCTCACCCAGACTCCCCCAGCCAAGGCCACAGGGCAGTAAACATCCACCACACTCTCAGTCCACTTCTGCTTAATCTGCATGCAGTGGGTTGTCAAACCTGTGCTCCCTGCTAGGGTCATGCTCCACAGACATCAGCAGGTAGCTTCTAGCCACATTAAGGACCTGCTAGGTTCTGGATGTGCCTGAGGTAATTCATAAACCATGCCTTTTCTTCTGATTTTTCTAGTGGTGCAATACGATGTAAGGCTTTTTCAAACTTTATTCACAGTTCAAGCAGAGAACTGATTTTAAGTTACCTTAAAGATGGCAACAGTCAGAAAAAGTAGCAATTCCTAACTGCACCAGGTGTAGCAGCTCTTATTGAGATGGATGATGGCATAAAACTGCATGTATGTGAGGCACTTATTTTGACATATAACCATCAGTTAAAAGCCTGTTTGAAAGGAAGGGAAGAAGCCACCAGTTGTTTCAAAGGAAATACTAATAAACAGCTATATATGTCACTGTGGCATTTGCAGTTCCTCAGTGCCTGGTTGACTATTCATCTCTGTGTTCTGGTTCTGAACAGAGCATCTTCTAAATTGTAAATTTTGTGTGAATAATCTCTAAAAATCTTTTCCTCACATACAAGCCAAAACTGCAAGAACTTCAATAGAATTGTACTGCAGGAAGTACAAAATTTGTCCCAAAGCTTATCAATGCAGTTGCAAAAAATGCCACACATTGCCCTTCGCCTTTATATGTACATTTGGAATGATGTCCACCATACTGAAGGCTGTGCAGAAATAGTAGTTTAATTGTAATGCGCCACCACACTTTTTGGCAGCACTAACTATAACTTACCTTTATGTTCTAAGTGCATTGAAACAGGTTCCCCGAAATGTGTTCGTTTTTCATTGCAGGGATATTTTTCCATTGATATAGAGGTAGACTGAGACAGCATGGATATAATATAGCCTGCTCTATTCTGGTTTCATGAGAAAATGCCAAAGCTAAGCCATCCCCAGTCTTCATAGCAATTAAACCTGGCACAGGTGCAGTAACATTCTTGTCTTGCTGTCAGGACTAATCCTGATGGTATTGACATGATTGTTTCTCATTTCAGTATTTTGCACTTGCTAATCTTCTCAGAAGACAGCCTAGGGGCATTGATTATTTTTTTTCAGCAGTTTCCTAAACCAGGCACATGTTAGAAAGTGTCCATGAACCTTCTATGGGTAAAGATGGCTCAGGACATTCAGGATGGTAATGAGAGTCAGAGATGTGCATGAAAGAGCCTGTGGATGACAAGTGGAAATGAGATGTACTGTATTATTTTCATCTGTTTGATGGAAGTCACAGGGATAAAATCACAAACTTTTATAACATTCATGAGAATATAGGGGCTCCACAGTGCATTGTAAGCACATAGGAGCACAAGAATTGAGAGAGAAGTTTTCTTGTCCTACTGTATTTGAAGAAAAGAAATTTTTAACAGTTGTGAGGTTTTTTTCTGGTTCCCACCCTTGGTAAAAACCAAACCAAAACCTCTTTTCCCTCCAAAATAGCCATGAGTCTAAGAGTCAGGGAATTCATCTGGAATCACAGAATGACAGAATATGCTGAGTTGGAAGGGACCCAGATGGATCATTGAGTCCAGCTCTCGGCTCTGCACAGGACCATGCCCAAGAATCACACCATGTGCTTGACAGTATCATCCAAACACTTCTTGAACTCTGTCAGACTTGGTGCTGTCATCACTTCCCTGGGGAGCCTGCTCCAGCACCCAAACACCCTCTGGGTAAAGAACCTTTTCCTAATATCCAACCTAAACCTCTCCTGACACAACTTCAGGCCATTCCCTCAGGATGCATAAGAAATGCCAGTCCCTGAATAGCTTACTATCAAGGCTATTCTGCAATAGAAAATTTTCTGGAACCCGAATCTCTCTCCAGGAGCTGAGGTAGTTTATTATATCACCTTCCTTTCCACAAAAGTGGGGTGTTTTGGCATCAAGGACTTTTCTACCAGCACTTCACTGGAGTGAAAAGACACTGGTGCACTGACATCAGGGAATTCACATTGCTTCTGTCTGCTGTGAACTCAGTACTAGCTGGGAGGTTTCAATAAGGTCCTTTATAATTTAGAATTCCATTTACTTTTTTCCCCACAAAAAACAAACAAACAAAAAAAACTCCAAAAACATAAAGCAAGTTTGCAGTTCCAGCTGCTGGATTGATTTAAAGATTTGACTTCATTTGACAGACTGCTTTATAATTGCAGTAGTGACATGTAGGAGATCTATTCTGGCCTCCAAAAGATTAAACAAAATCAGTCCTGCCAGGCCTCTGCAGAAACGCATGTGGCAATAAGAAGAGCAGATTCAGCAGATCTCTTTCCTTTCTGTAGCCTTAGTTCAGCAAAATAAGTGTATATATGAGCACTTCAAACTAATTGTGGATACTGAATGACAAATATTATAGATTTGTTGAAAGATTTTAGGAGCATAATTGCTAAGAATTTGAAAAAAAAATAAACAATTTTAAAGAAAAAGCCTAATACTTTACCATTATATTATTAAATATATATTAAAGCAGTCAGTTGCAGTATTTTCCTAAAGCACAAGAGAATTTTAGTTCCATAGGATTGAAAAAAACCCAAATTCTTACAGGAATTTTTGTGTTTATTTTCTTGCTTTTCAGCCTAGACTATGGCAAAGTGACAAGAACTTCTTGAAATCTTCTATGGACATTACTAATTGTCCTAATTTATATGAAGGTTGCTCAGCTACTTTGGTAATGAGCAGGAGATAGGTTAAAATAGCAACTCCATTTTTCTAATGAACGTTTCTGATTTGATGCCACCCCATCAATAAAAAAATTATTAGCACCTGATAAGAGACCTGTCACTGCAATATATGCATGAATGACATTCATGCCTGGTTTGTTGTGCCTATACTAAGCAGTTCATGAATGTTGGTGCTTCTTACCTCCAAAACCAGACAAGACAATCCCTTTGCTATTTCACAGTTGTCATGATAAGGATTCTGGGACTCAGTAGGACCTCACCAATTTCTCCAGTATAGGATTTCATCTCTAGTGAATTTTCAGGCCAGAAGAATGGGTTTCAAAGAGCAAACCCACTTTTTTCTGCAGATCTCAACATCAAATTGCTAATCTAACTAGCATCCATAACAATTTAAACCATACATTGACTCAACTGCTCTTGGAGCCCCATGGCACCTAGTTAAGTTACTTTCCTACATTGCTGTAAATCAAAAGAGAAAGGCTAAGGTCACTGCGTTTGCTGTATGTTTCAGTTTGGGACCCTGATTGCTTTACCAACTGCTCACTGATGTTGTTTTCATAACTTGCTAAGGAATACTTCACTCCTTGCTCCAAGATTTTAATTTGCATCCTCACCTGACATGCAAGGTAGCCTTTAGCTTGAATATAATATGCATACATTCGAAAAAACAAAAAGCAATTCAGGAAAAGTACTTACAAAGGACGAAGTGTACAGCAAAGATTGAACATAATCCGTAGAAAACCACATATTTCTCTGGTGTTTTGCTTTTAAGTTTTCCGTTCCATCTGGGCACAATTCCCATTCTTACAGGGAGTGTTATGGACATACTGTTTGAGAGGAAAGTAAAAGCTTGGATAAAATCTTCGAGAACAGTTCCTGTTGAGAGAGTGACCCAGCAAAACAATGCAGTGGATAAATAGTGGAACAAAATGTTATTGGCTTGACCTGATAGATGGTAATGGAAACGCAGAAGGAAAGAGAGCAGGCCCAGGGCAGGATCAGTCCTCAGGACAGACGTCCATCATTGACCTGGCTAGGATGGTTCATCTATTCTGGGCTGGGGTGATTCCCTTGCGGGATCAGAGATGTTACAGTATGTGAATCTCTAATGTGGAGTTTCAGGTAGGTCTGGGTCATGATGCATACTGTATTTTAAGCAATACCTTTTGTTGCACTGATTAAGTGCTTGAGAAGCATCAGCTCTCAACTGTGCAAAATTATGTCACAATGGCATTTTCCAACTAATACGAAAAATGTCAGTGAAAAATTATTTTCATCCACAGTAGATATTTCAAATTCCCAAATAGTGGGCATTTAATATTTTATACCACAAGTTAAATAGATTTTACCTGTCTTACATTTGTTCTGCCTTTCATATAATACCGTATAAACCATTCTGTTAAATCTGAAGAAAAGCCAATAGCATAACCAGGGGTCAATGCAAGGTGAAAGTGTTGATAAGACTTACTCAAGTCTCCTGTTCAAAGAGTGGGTTTTTGCTGGGAAAGTTTTCACTTATTTGTAGACAAGACTGTTATAGCTGACAAAACCTAAGGAGATTATGAAATCAAGTGAGTTAGATGTGATCCTGGAAGTTTAGACACACAGATACTAAGTTTTCTTCCACTAACAAAATTCTGCATTGAAGAAATACATCTGGGAATGAAATTGAATATATTTATATTCCATATTTGGTCATCCCTACAGTTTTTCCCCCTCATGTTTTGCAAATGTCAACATCTCTAAAATACAGCCTCTGTTTCTGGTATCCTTTGTGCAAATATCTTTTAAGATATCTTTCTGAGACCTTTTTACTCCAGGGAAGTAATCTTAAACCTTGTTACTTTTCTGTGCAAGTACTTGTTTTCATCTATAAAATACCCCTAAATATTCCTTGGTCTTCTTTTAGTCCTCAGTGGTTTTTTTACTACCTTTGTTTTTATGGTATATATCTGGAAATTACCACAGCATTTAGGCTTGTGTATTTGCTCATACTGTCCCATCATGCCTACTGAGAGTTGTATACAGATTTTTCAGGGTGAATACATGATTTTGTTTATTTCTATTAATTACTAATCCTTTCCTTGAATGGATCACATCCTACAGATATTATTTCTGAACCAAAGGACCTAAATTGAGGCTGCATCCAGTATTTTATATTCAGATATTTCAGACATGGAAGAGATTTTACTTTAAAGATTCACAAATTATTCTTAAATCTAGAACTGAAAGGAAAACATAGGAGTCATAAATAATGTGAATCCAGGCTTGAGACTACTCTGAAAAGCTTCTGTTGCCATGATGTAAGCAGGAGTCACAGAATCATGGAATCATTGAGGGTGGAAAATACCTCAAAGATCATTGAGTCCAAGTACTTTGTTCTGAATTTGAAAAGCCTCTGACAACATGTGAATGTGATTCTGATTTGAATGGGGGGGACGTACACTTTTCTATTTTTGTCCTTGTTATGTAAATGGATTTTTCTAAGTGTAAAACCTAGTTCAAACAACCTAACTGTCTTGAGGGTTTTTTTTATTTAAACTGACATATTTGATAGTTCTTCGGCATATGTTTTTTATTAGCCTATTTATTAATCTCTAATTTTCATAGAGTCTGTCAAATTGTAACTAGACATTAGATACTATTTTTTATTCATCTGTGTCCAAACAAATTATAATTTAATTAATAATGTGTGTGTTTTAATTGGACTGAGAAGAACCAAGAATGGGGTGTTACAGTTGCAGTGAACATGGCCCAGTGCCACCCAGTAGGGCTGTTAAAAAGATGACATTTCAGCATACCCCTCATTTCCAAAAATCTCCATAAAACTTTCCATGGCCAGCTGTGACTCCAAGCACATCACATATACAGCTATGGGATGAGTGGGATTTACCACTGCCCCCTTCTTGTAATCTCCAGAGGACTTCTACTCACCATGCTAGCAACTAGCTGACCATGTTGCATTATATAAACCAATGCTCAGCTGCTGGCAGTACAGTGAAATGACAGGATTGCACTGGCTGCTCTTCCAGTAAAGCCAGTGAGAGCTGGAGTGGCTGTGGCAGGCTGTGGCTGCAACTGGCAGGCTGGAGACTCCTGGTGAACTCCCACCACCTGCCCTTCTCCAAGGCTCTGATGGAAAACCACAGTTTAGCCCTTTGGGCTGATAACCGGATACAACTAACTTGGGAGAGTTAAGGCAGGGTTGAGAAAGTCAGCCAAACTGTCAGGATAAGCACACGAAACCTCTGTTCTGACTGCTGGTTTTGGAATAATACCTCACCTGAAATACACACTCCCAAGTTTCTCCTCGAGTTTCTGGAAGTGATGGTTATTTCAGAAGAAATCAATAAATGTCAGCATGCATAAAATATGGGGCAGATCAAATAAAGGCATTTCAGTATTAAAAGCTATTAATTTTGTGCAACATACATTTGAATTACAATATTATTAAATTCCATTAAGCTAAAATGATATATTTAACTCAGACTTCAGAGTGCTAATTTCATAGTCCCCTCCAAGCTGTTCCTGCAAAGGTGTTAGGGGTAATTAACTGCCATTTTCTCAGTAATTCAGAATCTGCAATCAATCAAAACGCAGGGCCTGGGTGATTGTAGAACAGTAACACTTAGTTTATTATGCAGTACATTCTCATTCTGGTTGTTTTATGATGGAATCAGCTACACTTTTCCCCCAGAATTTATTATGCTTACCCTTTAGCCAATAAGTTTTTCTCACTTTACTTTAACTTAAAACCTGGTGAGTTTGTTATATATATGTGTAAGTTTGCCTGTCAGTTATATTGGTCATAGACCTGCAGGACTGCATGTGTTTAAACAATTAGGAACCCAGTATTGTCCAGAGAAATGGCAACTTTGCTTTCTTAAAGCAGAATTTTTTCTTTAAAAAATGTTAAGGGGAAAAGGAGGGCAACGAGAAGACTGTTTCCCATAGCTACAAGTGCCTGGCATGGAGGGACACCCAGAGCCACTCAGGGACAAGCTGTGGAGTCCAGGTCTACAATTGCTTGGCTGTAGTACACGGATATGGCCATGCTTCCAGATCATGCATGCAGTGCAGAATCAATCCCTACCAAGGCATTGTGAGAATGATGAAGCAGAGATATTTGATCTTCCCATTCTAAATCAAGAATAGAGGTAGTATTCCCACGGAAGTTCTCACATAGTTTTGGAACTCAATACTGCTGCTTTGGCACATGTTGACTTTACAGCTAGTCTCACAGGGAAGGAGATTTTAAAATTATAGCCAGTTAAGTGGCTACTTTGCAGAATGCTACTGGAGCGGATAACAGTAGCAGGCCTCCAAGATGGCCTGATGGGATAGTATAATTGACTTAGTCCATTTTTGTTTCCTAGCCATATAAACCTGCATCTGGAAATCCTTCTCTAATTTCACAGCCGTGGTGTTGAAACACATATGGGGATGCTGTAGAGTTTAATCAGTATTTAAAAGATAGAAACTCTGAAGCAAACCAAAGTTTGACAAGAAAATTACCAACATAAAACTATAAGAAGGACAATACTGAAAGAATTCCGCTGTTCCTTAGAGTATTTGTAGAAGTCAATGTTCCAGTTTGATAAGATTAATGCTGACTGAAAGTGTGCAGTACTATTTAACCACAGCACTACAAATAGTTTGACTAGAGCATTATTTAACACAAATATAACTTAAAAATCTCTGCTGCTGGAGACTTCTTCCTAACCTGTGTTACCAACCCCATGTCTCTGGGTGCCTACAAACCCAGGACTTGAGTAGTTCTCGGCTGGAGCCTGTGCTCTTATTCTGTCACTGCGAAAAGGTGTGCCTTGTGTGAATGCATCCAGAGGTCCTGTACTAAGCAGGACTAGGCATTGTTTCTGACTTATAAAGGGCCAATTAACACATTTGGCAGGTCTACAGAATAGTTCTTGATGCTTAATTTACATAATACTGGTGCTAGTGCTACCCTCTACAAGAGCAGAGACCACACTCTGAGCTGAAGGATGGGCTTTGTTGTTAGGCTCTTACTGGCTATTGCTTTCTCTTACTGATCTATAGTGGACAAAAGACACTTTTTGAGGGGGTCACAGCTAGGTCAAGAGTACAACACAGAGTACTGACAACTGGGAGACCCAACATGTCTACAGAGTACAGGTTTTGTGCACAAAGGAGTTCTCCCAAGAGCTAATGCCAAAGAACAGAGGATATTCAGTTTGTAGATGGCATTGCTAAATGTGGTCCTGTTGGGATGCACCATAAAAAGTCAGAGTATCAAAATGAAACTGCTGCCTTGAGATAAGTGTGGTTTTAAAGACATACTATATTACTTTTTGACTCATATATCCTATTTGGATCTGAATAACCCTAATGACCTTGCAAAGTATCTTGAGAGACTGAATTTGGCAAGATAAATTGAATATTTATTTGCCAGGGAGCCTAAAGAGTTGTGATATTGAAAGGAGCAACACAAAATTGAGATCTCACAGTGTCCTACGTAGATATTAGATAAACATGAGAAGTGGGAATACTACTCTTGTGATTGTTCCTGTGATGTAGTCAAAAATGACAAGTGGTATTTCAGTCAATCTTAAATGGCACCACACAGTCTTACTGGTTTTTTTCTTTTCTTGAAAAAACGGTGCCAAAATATATTTCTGTTTCTTGGTTCCAAAAATATAAGATTACATAGAAGGAGGGGAATAGAGGTCTTGTATTTCTGTTAGGCTGAAACACAAAGGGAAGTGGAGTAATAAAGAAATTTTGGGAAAAGGGAAAGTTAGGAACAGATTTCATTGTTTGTTTTTATTTCTCCCTCCCTCTCCCTATGATTATAATAAATTATCTCTTTTTGCAATGATTAGGGAAGAAGGGGATTACATCAAGGTTAGACAGAAGCATCAGATAAAACTGAATATAATCCCACTTAAATCCTCTATTCAACATTACTTCAAAGTAGAACTAAAGCTACTGTGTAAGTCTGGTGCTTTAAATAAGTGAAGATATCAGAGCAGTGAACTGTCTTTAGACACACCTTGGAAAAAATTAAAGGCGGTTTTCTATCTGGTCTTTGAATTGATTTTTATATTCCAGTACGAATGAAATAGATCATCAATATAATTGGCTATCTTATGTTGGTTAAAAGATGAATAATAAGAAAAGCAAGTAAGGATTTAGAGATGCCAAAAGGAAAGGTCATGGCAAAAAACTCAGGGACATCCAACATATTTCTGTGTAACTGATAGTAGAAAAGACATTTATATTGTTGAAGAGAAGGTTGGTTTATCTGAACCACTCATAACTCTTTAAATTACTAATACAAAAAAAAAAATTCATCAGCTACATTTTTCACTGTTCATATGTTTGCCTGCATTTTTAATATTTGAACTTTGAAAATCAAACCAATGTTTTTACAGCAGATTTTTAGCTCTTTCTTCCGAGTATGTTTGTCAAGTTCCAGAGTTTAGAATAAGATCCAAATCCATTGCTCCTTTTAATTAACCCCTTAAGAAGTCTAAGCTAAATAAAAATATTCCTACTCACCTTCATGTTATTTTCTAATATAATAATAGAGATCAAATAGATAGCAAAAAGTAAAAAAATCCTAGTAACAAACCTCTGTGTTTTCATGAACATGAGTGTGACAAATTGTTTTCAAACTTCAGTAACACTAACTTCTGTGATAAATACATGGGTTTATTAAGAGTTTCCACTTTGGAAACCATTAGAATCCAAATACATTATGTTTTGCTTTGGGGGGACAAGTCATGCTATTTATCTGTCCTATAAATGAAAAACATTATGAAGTTTCAGCAAGATGTAACTGAGAGGAGACTCTCAGATCATGAAAAGCCAACAAGGTCTCAAAAAATTGATACTGAAGAACTAAAGCCAAAATTATTGGAGCATCTCCACTCTAGTCTGAATCACTGGGAAAATCTTAAGCAAGGCCACACTGCGTGTGAATTTTCATAAGCCATGCAAATTCATCTTTTTAGAGGTACTGGTAAGTTTCCTTTTAATTTATGAACTATTACTTCTCCCCAAAACTTACAACAAATGGTTTTTTACCTTCTCCTCCCATAACACCATACAAAGCTTTTTGCCAGGCTAGTAAGCATTAGCAAAAATGTTAATGTTAGTCTTGTATTGTAGGCATCTGTCTCCTGGGATATAGATACAGTAGCATAATTTAAAGCTTTACCATAGTAAGATTCTTTGAGTTTCTACACACACTGCAATTTTAATAGAATGTGTTTATTCTTTCTGCACCTCAAATGTTTTTTGTATTATACTCTGTTCTATTAAAAAATGACACATATGAAACTGTACTTAGGATTAAGATATGAGTACTTCATTATATAATTCTCATGCTTCAAGGAACGATATCCCTAAAAATGGTTCAAGCTGGAACTTGGCATACAAAGTTTTAGTTGGGGAAAGGCTGGGATGCAGAATGGTTTTACAAAGTTTCACATAAATCAGTCTTGTAATTTTAAAATTATTTTTACAGAAGAGTACAACACCCGTTTTAGTACCATTTCTTGTTCTCTTAATATTTGCCAAGTCTTAAATAGAAATAAGTTCTTTTTCTGAGTTGTTTTCAAGTCTTTTCTTGTCAGTTTAAATTGTTTCACCTCAAACAGAAAGTTTACCAAGTCTCAAATCCTACTTAGTTCTTGCTTTTTCTCTCTCAGAGCATGTGTAATGACGAATGTTTCAAACTAATTTAGTGATGTAAAATGTACCAAACTATCAGATGTAGAAACTAAAATAGTCTGTTTGTGTTGAGAATATTTATTTTATTGTTAAAATTGCAGTTGGAGGCTTCTCCAGCTTTGTGCAGCCACAAAGACCTGCAATGTTGGCGGACATGGAAGATGGTGAAAGGGATGAGGCTTTAAATGGAAGCATGCTGACTGATCTGTGCAACGGGAAAGATGGCCTGGCACAGAGCACTGTAGTTTAAGTACTTCTAGAATACTCGTCTATCCCTCATCAGACTATCCAAAATTTTGCTGAAGACAAAGGAAAACACACTGAGACAAAAGAATGTTTGATAGACACAGACTGCCAATATACAGCAGAAAGATCATCAATGTAATCCCACATGAATAAGCACAGTGTGAGCTACTGTTGAGACCTCCTATCTAGAAACTGTACCAAGTTGCTCCTCTGCAAATCAAATTATTCAGCTAATTTCCTATAGTCACAAAGGCAAAATAGTAAGACATGCACTTTCTCTGGCTGAGGATAGCAACTTCTGTTCATTTCTTACCAGTCCATCATCCCTCCTTCAGCTATCTCCTTATGTTTTATATTTTCTTTTTTAGATTAGGAAGGCATTAACCTTTGTTTTCTAAATATCTACATCCAAAATGACTAGCAATGGACAGATTTACACGGACACATTTAAGACAAAGGATGGATCTAATTCTTCAGCTGCTGAATTGGGCTTTTATTCTTTTTTAACTTTAGCTTGTTATTGTTTTGCATTACAAACAGTACCATACAGAAAAAGTGGACGTTTCATTCCTGGGGCAAATACCTACATTCTCAGTAACAACTACTAGAATTATGTGAGTTAGAGAATATGTGCCCATGTACCTTAAGAGCCCTGTTTTTGTTTTTCTTTAAATTTATATTCTCTTGCCAGAAGAATTTTCTTGGTAACAAATTCAAAAAAATAATTCTAATCCTTCTGGAGGTTCTTTTTTTTAATGATTTTTTTAGATTTCATATCTGCTACACTCTGTTCAATGTCACTGTGTTAGTACAGGAGTATGGCTATAACATTCTTGCATGTGAAGCTGTACATCAGGCACATTTTAACAGATTTATGTCATCAACCCCTACACAGCATTAATCATTCTTCAAGGTCATTTTTAGCTATCAAAGTAAGAGCCTTAGTAAAATTTCCAAGGCAGCTTTCAAGCCAAGCCAGTTGCAAGTTTTCAGGTGCTGAGAAAAAAATAAAAAAAGAAGCTGAGGAATTCACAAAACAAGTTTCTTGGCAAAGTGTCCATAAAGGTCTGTGATGGGAGAGTAACCATTCATCAGCACCCATGCAAGCTGTCTCTGTTATGAAAACCAGGGCACATTTAAAGGAAAAATAAACAGATTTATCAGTCTGGTTGCAATTCTATGAAGTACAATGTTGAAAGGTTTCCCCTGTCTGTTTCAGACACTGACATGATAAACTAGACATGGGTAAGGCTGAATGTGTCACTTCTGTCAGGAGCTATGATAAGTATGAAAAGTCAGGTATGGTTCACACATGGTCTCCAACTAAATTTCAGACAAGGTTTATGTTCCTTTATTTTGTTTTCCACGTTTCATCATTGCTGAAGCCAAACAATCAATGACATAAGATTTGGGGATGTTTATTACCACACCAAACGGGTGAGGCCTGCAAGTATGGAAAACCACATCAAACTGTTGGTTTTATGTGAGACCATGCTGACATTTAGCAAAAAATATTTCAGTTATAATCACTTGGGAGTTCTGCTCTTTGCCTTACATTTCAGAGAACTCAGTAACAAGGTGATGCTAGTTTTCAATTACAAAGGCTGTGCAGGCTCAAGAGGTAGCCTGGAGAACAGTTAATATACAGTAGCATTTTACCAGCATATGGGTACCAAATATCTGGTGTGGAGTAAATTCAAGAGCTGATCAAAGCTCACAGTGTTGCTATATTAAGTTTAGGATTATTTTTTACATAAATAAAGCTTTTAGGTATTGTTTATATGTTCTTTAGGAACGTGGAATGGAAAAGTTACATGTAAGGGTGTCTGCAATGAAATCCTTTTTCTCTTACTTTTTTCCTTCTACATTTTGCTCCTAGAAGACCTTTTCTTTGAAAGAGACACAAAATATCACATTAAATAGAACTTTTGATATTGTAATGGCCTCCTAAATTATACGTATGAGCAAAACAGGGACTGATAGAGAGAGACCACATATGATCCCCTCTTTGCTACAATAGTTTGCCTCCCACAAGTGCTGCTAAGCTTCCTCTGTTATTTAACTCACTATTAATGTAGGTCCCTATCACACCTATAAGCTATGTAGGTATTCATAAATTACTTTCTCTAGACAGACAGAAACGGGAATTAAAAGGAAAATGTGATAGAAATTAATGAACAAACCTAAAAATATTTAGGCGGAAGTGGAATTAAAAGAGAAAGCTGATACAAGAAAAGTATAACTAATCAAGCTGTAAGGAAAAAATATTGAAGGTGAAAAAGTTTAGTGTGATTTTTTCTTTCTAGTTTCATCTCTTTATATTCAATTTTTTTTAACTTGTTCCATGCACCTTTGTGATAATTCATGCAACTGAGCTCTTGAGTGTTTGCCTCACTTTTTAAAAAAAAAATCAGAACTGTTGTCTTCGCTTTGATGTGCTGGCTATCCTCACAGCAGGACTGGTAGGTTTCTCAGCAAGCTTGCCAAGATGCTCAAACTGTCTTAGAGACAAGGCCATGAGCTGCAGAGGAGCCTGTTATGGGCTTTCAAGTTCACAGTCACCATTGCTGGCACCCACCCTATTTGAACTATACTGACATCAAATATGGATTATTTCCATTGTTTAATCCTTCCTTCATTGTAGCTAGTGTAAAGAAAGATTCAGTGCTCAGTTGGTTTTATTGCATGATGCACAAGCAACTAGCTTGATCCTGGAGGGTCAAAATAACACCCAATGAAATATGAATGAAAAACAGAGAAGAGCAGGAAAGAAGAAATGATGTTCTGCTTCAGGACAGATCCCCGGGAATGGGAAAGCTGTATGAGACACGATGTTGGGAAGTCAGACAGAGATTAAAACATAGCTTCTTTTGCATTCAGTACATGCAGATATTCTATGAGAAAGCCAAGCATCAGAAATGTCTGTCTAGCACTTGGTGGTACAGGTAGGAAGAATTTGCATCTTTTTTCTGATGAGTACCTAAAGTGTACATCATTTTGTGGGAAGAAATTTCTCTTTACCAAAGTCCAATTTGCTCCAAGAGTAAGCACTTCAGCAAAAGTAATATGCCATCTATTACTATACAGGAATAAAGGTCATCATGTTACACCAGAATAGCCAGTGCAGAGATCTTTATGCTGAGCTCATCAAGGGCTTGATGCTGCTGATCACAAATTCATAAAGGGGAATAGAGATATTTTCTAGTACTCATGAGAAAGAAAAGAATTTATTTCATTCCGCTACCCAAACAACATCTTCAGATAGGGAACCCTAACAGACTGACCTTCTTCTATCTCCATCTGCCCACAATGAAAATTACACTCCTTATAATACCACAGTTGATTTTGTCGGTACTTTGTAATGAAGATCATGGCCATTTTTCCCTGTTAGCTGGATCCTCAGGTACATAATCTTGGTTTTGACCTCAGGATTTGCTATTTATGTTCTTGTGATCTCAGACAGTACCACTGTTATTCATGCATGATTAGTTAAATAGATTGGAGAACGTAAAAAAAGTTTTCTTATGTAAATACTGTTATTAATTATGAAAAGAAATAGGAAAAGCACGCAAAACACGAGATTGGTAGATATAAACTGTAAACAGAGAAAATTGGAATGGCTTCTCTTATGAAAAAATTGGTACTTAGAACTAGGGAAAAACACTGGAGTATTTGGAAGAGTCATTTTTCTCAGTGCATACAGATAAAAAAACCTCTTTAAGCCTAAAAAGAAACTAAAATAGATGGATTTCATGAGCTTTATTCCCACCTCTGCTAACTGATTGAACACCTTAAGCCTATTTTCTATGATTAAAAGGACTGTTAAGGAGACAGTAATGAAGCAGTCAAGGACAAGAGGCAATCTGATACTCATAGGTAAAAATAAACAATAAAAATGTACCTGCTGGGATCCTGGGGTTGGTTTCAGTAGCCCCTCTACTCTGTGGCAAAAATCCTATTGACTTGATCAAGGCTAGACTTTCAACTTTGACTTTTAAAAGGGAGAAATTATTTTAAAGAAATAACATAGGCATTATGCCAGGTGCACATTAAATGCAGCTGGGGATTCCCATTTAACTTTTGCTTCAGCTGCAGAAACCAGGCGTTTGTGATTATAAAAGTAAAGGAAATCTGTGATTCTTTGAAGATTGGAAGGAATAGGATTAATTTGTTGCAGTCATGTTGAGAAAAGTAGTGACAAAAAGAACACATAGCAAATGGGACCAAAAGTGAGAGTTGGGGATGCTGCTAACTACTGAAGACAGGCAAACAAATAACCAGAAAGCTGAGAAACAGTTGTAAAAGAAAACCATTATACTAATAAAATGATCAATTAGAACATACCATGTTCTAAAAAGCAATTTTAAAACTGAATCATACAAAAAAAATAACACTGTGAAATCCCTTTAAAGCTAACACTAATTGACCCAAACCTGCATGAGACTCACAAAGATGGGGCAGGGTCTAAGGTATGGCCTCCTTGCACCCTGGATGCGCGTGCATATGCCTCACTCTGGCTTGTCCTGAAAGCCTGCCCTTGGCCTGGTCTAGGTAAGACCCTCCCTTAAAATTCTTAAAAACTCATAACAATCACTTTTGCCTTAAGCAGCAGCCCATTCCTGTCTCAGGAGTAGCTGCTAATGATTGGAAGACGATGAAATATCATTTATGTTACTGAGATGTACATGTTTTATCTGATATGAAGAAGGACATAAAAGGGCCAGTTCTTCTCTCAATTCATGACTGTCTTCCTTTTTTCTTTTATAATTATTCCAGAATTTTAATTAAACAGGAATATACTCAGTTCTTGGGTAGTGTCTTCCTATGGCTACAATCATACTTTGAATTGAGATGGCACTTATGTGTACACCGCCAGCCCACGAAGAGGAAAGATGGGGCTCGGGCTGGATGGGGGCAGCAGCTCACCCTGACAGTCCTCTGATCCTCCACAGCAGGATCCAGCTGGTGGAGCATGTGGCAGAGCCCCTGGCATAGCCATAAATTACCTACAGTGTGTGTGACTATGATTAGCTGTTTGACTTCTTGTTAAGCAACACTTACAACATCTGTAGGCACACAGTAACCAGTTTGGAACTGCTGATTGCTCTCTGATTTACGAGGGGTGGTGGAGAAGGATGAAGAGAGACATAAGTCTTATTACACTGCAGTTTGGAAATCAGATGCAAAACTTAACTGACAAGAAAACTAGACAGGAATTCAGTTGTCACCCCACAATACATACATTTGGGGCTTTTTTTTTTCTTTAAGTAATTAATGCACTATTTATCTTAGCAGTTTCAGCTAAAAATGAGACTATCAATACAGGGAAAAAGGGCACTCCAGATAGCATTTCTTTAATATCACATTCAGCCTAAACAACAGCAATACTGATAAGTGTAAATTCAAAACACAATTCAGATTCATGAGATTTCCAGACCAAACAATGTTAATGTGCTTGGAAGAAGTTCAGCTATAAAGCTGCATTTTGAACGCGTGTCCCTTCATAACTTCCCAACTGTTGGACACTTGCTCATCATTTCTTTCTCAAATGATGTTTCCAGATCAACAAACTTATCCTTCCCTGCAATCAGTCATTTCCTTAGTCTTGCCTTCTAGAATGCAACCCTTTTACTGTCTGTTTTATGACACTAGTAACACTCTGTGCTCCAGCTCTGTATTAATCTTCTGAGAATGTTATTTATTTTACAGTATTGGCACGGCAAGAGACTTTCCTCTACTTTTGACAAGGGCCCCTGGAGACAGCTGACACACCACTAGCACAGTGCCAAATAATACTGCAGGACATTCAGTCTAAATTAGCATAAAATACTAAGATAACACCATTTCTATTTCTTCTGATACTGATCAGATTGATACATTATGTTATGGAGAGCAGACTGAGATCACAGTTTTACTCTCCTGTAACCTCCTAACCATATCCTCTTAACTGTCTTAGGTTCAGGCCATCATCAGAAGTCCTGCTATTCCCCATCTTGGCTTTGCTGCATACTGCTATGAATCATACTACATAAATTGCACAGACACACAGAACTAAGAATTTACTTGATTTGTCACTTAAACAATATTTTAGTTCTGATCTCACAAGCAGTCTGTTAATTTTATATTGAACTAGTGAGAATAGTACTCTCCTTATAATTTGTGTTCAAAGTTTTTCCAATTACAAAATCTGCCAACTCAAGGGGAAAAAGTGGTTTAGATTAGGTTTTGTAGCTGAAAAAAGAAACACTGCCAATTTGCCAGCACTAAGGACTTTTTACAGAAAGACATTTTGAAGTTTTTTTTTCAAAATATATTGTGGGTGTTTCAAGACTAAGAGTAGACGAAACAGCTCAGTGGAGAAAGGCACTTCTTAGTAAGTCTAACAGAGGGGAAGTCTTTAAGCATGGGTGGCATCTATCAAAGAGAAACTTCTGTTTTCTAGAGTTTTACTGAGCAGAACTGCACAAAAACTGGTCCCACACAGGCTGTTTTTCTTGATAGGGTCCTACACTAATTTTAATATCCCATCCACTAGAAGGCAGTGTGAACATCTTCCACAGTTTAGTGCACAGTTCCATTATATCCCATTAGCTGTCTTTCATAGCAGATTTATTCAATGCTGCCTCTAAGATTATAAATTAGTCTTTTAACATTTGAATTTTAAGAGAATCCCCTTAACTCCACTCTCCAGTTAAACTTAAAAAATCATGCAATTCCTAAAATAAATCAATGAATACCTTAACGATCAAGTCTGAAGCAATCTGAGCTAGATCCACAGAGTACACACATAACATAAGCACAGTTTCATACTCTATCCTGTTCTATGACCAATGTTCACAGACACAATGGCAAAGTCTTATGGATGTTTTTGAGTCCCCATGCACACAAGCCTGAAACCTCTCTCAAAGAAAAATCCCCACAACCATTCCACAAGCAGGGCTCAGTTTTCTTTCAAAATGTAATCCATTACTAGAGGTAAAGAATTTGTTATTCACCTTTTCTGAAAAAGTCTAATGGTTACATTGCTCAGATGTAAAACACATGGATTTATATTCGGGTGGGAACATCACTCAACACACTAAGGAGGATTAAGACACCTTTTAACCTTCCCAGTGAAGCTCTCAGACAAGCACTTAAGACTACCTTATTAAGAACAAGGCAAAGTGTAATTGAGCACATTACTGTATTTCAGTGCAGTCAACCAGGTTATGGTCTCAACCACCAAGAAAATTTCCGTATTTTACTTTGTGACTGATACAGTGAAGAGGGCTAAAAGAGTAATCTGATGTCAGCCTTTTTACATTAATATATTTCAAATACGTCTACTAGTGGTGTTGTCATAGCACAGCAGCCTACACAGGTTTGTGGTATGCAGAGAAATTCCCCCACCTCTTTTTTACTCTTTAAAATCTTAATTCCAGGTCTTACATCAGCCATTGAGATTTGACATGACTGATACTGAGCTTTTGATGATTAACAGTGGGCTTATGTGAAAACTAAAATGCCTTGATGAACTCAAGAATAACATGGACTTTTCAGCCTCTTTTTCCCTTGTTCCGAAGGAGAACAAACTACTCTACAGTAAACCCAGAAAAAAACAGAGGCATGAATAAACACAAAATAATTCTTTGTTGTAAAAGACCAAAAAAAACCCCCAAATGCAGGAAAGACAAAACCAAGTTGTTTCCTCAGCACCAGAACTAAGGATGCCTCCCTTCCCTTTCCCTCATGCCTAATGAGGTGCAAAGTTCTGCCTGAAGCTTTTCTCACTGCCATGGAGTCCACACAGGGACTTGGGTCACTTTTTCTTCAAAGAGAGGAACTAATACAGTTTCTCTCCTCTGCCCAACAATTAATTCCGGTGAAACTTAAAGGGATTCAGTCTTTCATTTAAGTAGACAGAGGTCTGCAAACTAAACTGCCACTAACTAAAAATTTACTAAAGAAGGACAAACGAATGCACCTACACACCAGAGCATTTGCATGTGCTTGTATTCACAGCATGGCCACATAAGTCTCTTTTCCTATACAAACAAATTAGGAAAGAATATGAAATACGAACAGTGAAAAACTGGATGAATACATGTATTAACTGCACTTCAAGATATATGAAAACTAGAAAATAAACCAAACCAACATGGTCACAGCAGTTAGTGTAGATACAAAGTTTTTGATGCTGCTATACAGAGCACATACAAATTCTGTTTGTCTCTTCTGGTCTTATTTCTGTTAGCTGAAATACTTCCTCTCATCAAACTCAGGTCCACAGAAGTTTTGAATTTTTTATATGACAGATGTGGGGAAAAGGCCTGAAAGAAAAAGCAATACTCCACCATGTGGCATTGCATGAGAACAGGCAGAACTCTTTCACAAGCCAGACTTTTCCAAGCCCTATATTGATTTGATATAGAAAGTGTAAAGTCACTGTGGAGGAGAGCAGTTTTCTTGGAATCACATTCTGACACATTTGAAAAAAAACCCCAAACCCACCACCAACAAAAAAAAAACCTAAAAAATTCAGTCAATTTCATCAATATGAATTTCGGAGGAAACAAAGCCTTCACTACCCAACCACGCAATTCAGATACAAAGAACGGAATACTTCTCTATTTCAAATGAGAAGTATTTTAAATATTTTATATCATACTCCAAAAAACTTGAGAAGTATTTTGAATGGACTGAAAATACCTAATGGGGAGATGAGAGAAATGTCTTTAAAGAGAAGATTTCAAGTTTCCTTTAATTCTCAGGAAAGATTTTGACATTTCAAAAACCTCCTTAGACTGAAATTTCAACTTTTGTACTCTTTATGAAGAAATAACCAGCTTTTTCTCTTTTTTTTAAATGCTTCTCTCCTGGTCAGTTTTTCATATATTCATTTATTTTTTTAAACCATTTTCCAAAGTGCTCCAGTAAGGAAACAAACGAAGTCTAACCATAAATAATTGCATTAACAATTAAAAAACACCCAAAGAGCAAAATCTGAGGTATCTGAACCATATGTACTCAAGTTTTCCTAACCACTAGAAATATTATCTACAGAAAATTTTTGCTCAGAGGCAAGAAAAAACCACCAAATTAAAAATACTACAGAAAATTAAAGTATATTTTTTTCTTTTGTCACATTTCTCATTATACAATTAGAAGCATTCAAAAGAAAAATGGTGAGAGAAAGAATCCTTCAGCAAGTTTTCACATATCTTTATGATATGAAGAAATGCTGCTTGTATCTATGGTCCCTTGTTGCTGATGCTGAAGTGCCTTGCTGCATTCACAACCTGAATGTTTAAGGTGAAACATGAAAATGTTTAAGAGTGCAGCCTACCTCAAGCTCAGCATGAACTGTCATAGAAGACACTGCAAGGGTATTTAGCCTATTCTTTTTCCACTTTACATCCACAGCTACTATTTGACTAAAAATTGGTAATTTTTATCAGACTAAATGAATATTTATTCTTCCTTCATGAAACAGATCACTCTCTTATTGCTGTTATGTTACTGGTATTGAAATTCAGTACAGTTTGCCAGCATCTTTCAACTATTGTTTCTTTCAAGTGCAATTCCAAAATCTGAATGCCTGTCTCACAAATAGAGTAATTACTCTTCTGTTCCTAAGATTTGTTCATAAAATGAGAAAACAGCCTTTGGGAAATTTGTTTTGCCTGAGAAAAGACATTTGCTACACTTAATTATTAAAGATAAAAAGTTATTTGCAACAGCTTGTCCTCACATTCATCATCATAACATTGTACAAACACAGATTTATAGGATAAATATAAATCAGGAGTGAATATGATGATGCTGGGCTCTATTTTGGGATCATTTATGACAATGGTTTTGTAAACCAGGCATTGAACTGAGATAGAAATAACCACAATACAGATGACTATACAACTAATCTGTGACCATCTGCATATTTTGGTAAGTAAGAAATGCTACATGGGTAAAAATATGAATGTGCAAATTCACTTAAATGTGTAACACATGCACACTTTTCTCTACTTCAGAAACCTTACGACTGTCCATAATATCACTCCCTTGGCCCAAGAAAACTAAGAGTTCAAGTTTAACTAATATCTAGTCAAAATTAAAAGATGAATTTTCAAATTATACATATGACAGAGGAATTTTCCTCTCAGAAAAAATTAGGAAAACATGAGATTTAGTAATAACAGACATAAAACAGGTCACATGCTAAATTTAATGTCAAGAAAATCGTATCAAAACTAGAAATCAGTGCATCCCATATATCATCAGTGCAGATTGTCCCATGTACTTGTTTTCAGTCACAATATATAGAATTTCTTTGAAAGGCAGAGGTCCTGAACTGCTTCTCTGGATAGAATGTAGATACACTAGAGGCAAAGGCATGCCCCCCTTCACAAATCCACAAGCTAATGTCAACAGGCTCCATGAAGAAACTACAAATATCTACACCACCTGTGCACTTTTTGTTTTGTTGTTGGGTTTTTATGGTTGTGGCTTTTTTTTCATCAGGGAGACAAACAGCTGTCCTCCTAGGAGAGTGCTTCAAAAAAACTGTTCAACTTTGAGTCCACAGAGAGCTCACCAAATCTCTGGAGAAAAAATGAAACTTCAAGCATAAATGTAATACGCTAGCATTATCGTGAAAGAGGCTCAGATGTCACTGGTTTGTTATCTGAAACAAAAAAGGATGCAAAAATTTAATAGTGATCAATTTTTATTGATATTCATGTTTACTTATGCAGGATAGATTTGGTTTTTTTCTTTCAGTCCAGCTTTAAGTGTTGGTTTGACTGATCCATACAGAATTTTTAATTTATCCATACACTAACATTTTTTATTATAAGAAAATAAAAGCAAAGAAAATAAAATAAAGGCTGTACCTTATCACGGTCAGCTGTAGCCCAGTCCAACTCTCCTTGAAAACAAGATGATTCTGGATTCAGCCAGCTTCATGAATAACTACTTTTGACAACATGCTTTCAATGAAATCTAGGACTGTAGTAGCACAGCCTGCATTCCATGAACTGCTGCACTCCAAGTCTCCAGCAGAAGTTGTGTGTGCTGTGAATGTATGTGTCACAATGAGGTCATGCCCACTCATTATGGTTTTGCAGTAAGAACTGCATTATTATTTCTGAATGCAACCTTAATTGAAACTCAGGTCAAAGGATTTGACAAAGATCTGCTTCTTTCAGAGTCCAGACTTCTAAGCAACTTAACTGTTGCTTAGAAGCTCACATACCTCATGTACTGACACACTGGCTCTTACCAGAACTTAAACAAATGGTTCTCCTCAATCAATTTGTGCGGCAAAACGAAATCCTGGTCTTGAATGGGGCATCATATTTCAGGTGTAGTAAGAATATTCTTGGAGAAGTTCCCATACACCAAAGACACTAGTGAAAGACAATACAAAGGAAAGAGGAACACAGGGAATAAGGAGCAAGGAAGCTTTGAATGCAATAGTCCTACCTCAGTAACTGTATTCTTACTAAGTATCATATAGATTCAGAGACCAAAGGTCACAGCTCAACCTTCTATTCATATGAAATATACTGATATAATCCATAAAAGAGGAAGATATTGATCGTGAGTCTTGTACCAACATTCTTGCCTCTGTTCACAAGGTTTCTTTGCTATGTATTAAGAACTGTTGCAGTTCACTCACATTCTGTACAGAAAGTTCATTTTAGCTGTTTCTGTAGATAGATTTCTCAAATAAGTTCTCTGTCAACATGAACTGCCTCTGGCTGAAACAGAAAGGTTCTAGCAGCAATGATACATTATAGACACATCAGTTTGGGAAACGAGAGGAGATCATCTATGTATTCAATGTTATAGTGCAAAGGTCCTTAAAGTGGGAAAACTAAAGCTTATTCCTTCTTTGCCTAGAACAGTTGGCTTCAGGGAACTTGAAGTCATTGCCAGGCTCCAATTGCTTCTGATTGTATAACATCTGGTCAATTGACTGGCTTATGACAAGACTTACACCCAATTTAACCTGAATTTAACCCAACTCTAACTTAATTATGTGTAAAAGCATGATGAAGGACAAAAGAATCACGAGTTGTATCTATAAAAAACTTATTTACTGACAATGCTGGAGAAGTGCAAAGCTTTATTTTCAGAACCTTATTTTTGTTCATACGAATCTGGAAGACAAAGTATCTTCTCCTTATAAACAAAGTCTACTGGATACTGAAGTCCCTCAAGCTTTATTGAATAGTCGGGGTTTCTGAAAGCTAAATAGCAGAATAGAATGAACACTATGGTAAGAAAAATATATGCCCTATTAGAATGAAACTATTTCTGTCCTTTCATAGCCAACCATAATAATTCTGAGAGCATCAGGTCACTTAACCTCTTCATAGGTATACAGGAGAAAATACAACCCTAAGGGTTTGAGTATGCAACTACCCTCAGGTTTTTACAGCAAAGGTCTGTACTGTCTGAGGGCTGTCAAAGGTTGGGATGCTTCCAAAGGCAAACCGTTTAGTCAGAGGCAGATTTGATCAAGGCTCATGCTTTCCAAAAGGCAGCCAGCTTACTTAGGCCCTTTAAAAAAATCCTTTCCCTAGAGCTCATCCACTGGGCTGTTTGGGCAGTGTATTTTGAGCAGCAGCAAAGTGCCAAGTCAAAAGCAAAGAATTTGTTTCTAAGAGAAGAAAGGAAAAGACAAAGAGCAAAAGTTAACACTGCAGATCATTGCAAGCTTCAGAGAGTACAAAACAATTGTTTTAATGAGAGCTAAAAATACTTCCTTGTAAGAGTGCTTGCTCTTCTGCCAAAGACATGCAATACACTGAGAAACATGTTTGCAGAATCAAAATATTTATACTACGAAGTAGCAGTTCCTACTTTAGAAACTTATAGCTGATTAAGTTTGAACTACATTTTTCATAATACAGACAAAATACTATCAACCACAGCCAAATGCAAATATTGGCTTTGTTGTGAACTTCAGTTCAAACAGGAAAAAAAAAACAACCCAGGAAAAAAAAACAACCCAGACCACAGTTACCTTGGTGTAACTATCAATATATTTATAGGACAAAATACAATTTTCCTTTCTAACCTACTCTTTGTTATGTGACACAAGTCATACTAGCATGCACCCTGAAAAAAACTAACAGAAGGGCTCTGCAAACAAATATGAAGTCATCTGGCCTCATGGGAAGCTTTACAAATGTGTGTTCTCTATACTCAAAAATCTTACCTCAACTCAAAATTCAATACAACTCTTCATTTGTGGTCCAGGGGAACACAGACAGTCAAATGTTTATAGAGATCAAACTTCAGAGAAACTTTAATGGAAAGTGTCAAGTTCAGCTTCTTTGTTAATTTCAAGCATCGGAAAATCTTGCTTTTTTTAAGGGGAAAACCAAAGAGAATTGATTTAAGTAATAATCAGAATGACAATTAACTTCTGAAAATCCAAGTTTTCTTGCCATATTTAGAGAATGCAAAAACAGTATCTGCAGCAACATCAACAGTGAAGCTGTGAGGCTGCCAATATTGCCTCCAACTGTGTAAAGAACTTTTTTCTTCTTTTTTAAAGTCTTTTTTTTAATTTTTCTCCTTCCAAAGACATAAAACCTAGCAAGAATTTAATGTAACGTTACGGTATTTGTAACACTGGAGCAACAACTTGTTCAGCAAACATTAATTGTCAGCTCCTGCATTTATGTTTAATTGTTCTCTTCTGTTGTAACCCAAGAAAGGAAACCAATAAATGATACAAGTGGGTGTCAGCCACGCTTGTGTGCCAAAACCAAATAACCTTCCTCTAGTTAAGGCCCAAAACTTGAGATTACTGTAGGCTTTCAGAAAAGACTAATCATCAACAAAACAGTTTGCATTGTTTGTTACAGTAAGAAACTCCCAGTAAGGGAATGGTAAAGCAGCAGAAGTGGAAGAAGAGCATTCAAAGTTCTGAAAGCATTTATACTACCTATGTTACCTGATTCATTAGTTGCAACTTCAGTTCTTCCCCCTTGAATGTCTCCTTTCTTTCCTTGCTGATAAAAAGCTGGAACAGACCAAGACAAACTTTTGGTGCTACAAACTGGTTCTACGAACTAGTGAGGCTTGACTCACCAGCAGTGGTTCTGCTGGAGATGTGTTTCCCTCCCCTAAAAGCGAAAGTGAGATACGATGATTATTAAGGAGTAAGAGATAAAGTTGCATGACTCAGTCTCTGGTTCATCTGCAATAGCAACTGCCTCCATCATTCTCTTCACATCGGCATCAACAAAAAATGTCTGCACTTGCCATCCTCCTCTCTGGTATGTCCTCCATACCCACCCATGCCACTTCTTCCCTCAAGACATTATATAAATATATAAATATCTGTAAAGGGGAGCTAGCAAATAATTTCTTACTGTGAATTATGTCCAAACATTCAGCTTGTCCTCTGTATCTAAATTTTAAGCACATTAAGTACAGTGTGGGACTTCCGTGTTATTCTCTGCATCACCTTAACACACTAGAATACTGCCCTGTGCTGTAACAAATACATTACAAACATCATCTGACTTCTCAGATTTTGTCACAGTATAGGAAGAATAGATAGATGAGCCAGTGTCCCTAAAATTGCATGTAAATCAAGTGTCAGCATCATCATATGTAGAAACACAACAGGGACAATTCACATTCATCTCAGGACGGTCCAGAAACTAGCTTCAAGATCAAGTACTCTGAAGAGCAAGCAAAAGAGGATATAGGGAAGTTTCTGCTGCCATTAGCTAGCTTACCTTCCTACAAGTCTTCAAATTGAACTTTGTTCTTTATTTGTGTCATAACTTTAAAATGCCTACTATGTATTGCCAGGCCATCAAGTCTGTGTGATGGTAACCTTGATTTGTCTTGGTAAATTTGGAGCTTTAAAGATGCACATAAGACATTAATATAGCACAAAGTGAGCCCTAAAACAAGCAGTCACACTTGAAATTCAGATCATGTTTGATGTGGACATGTTATTAGAAGCTGTATACACATCTATTAAAGTGAGCTAATAGCATCAGTATTAATTACTACAGGAGAATGTTTTGTCACTTAGAAACAGAGAGATGAACTTGCTGCTCCCACACTCATGTTGTTTATTTACTGTTTACAAGGCTTCCAAAGATGGGGTTATGCTCTTCTTGTAATAGGTAAATCAATACCAATGTAACCATTGCCTTCTACCTCAGTTAAAGACTTAGTCTAGACCATGTCACACTATAATTCCCCCCAGAACTCCTCACAATAGAAAAGAGCTGCAACCAAAAGTACTGATACTCAAAAAAATATTATACATCTCAACCGGGAAAATTAGTTATTCATAAAGGCACATTTATTAACGTTTGACTGTCATTTTTTTATTGTCAGAACTTGCCACTAACATTAATTCCAACAGTATGGAAAAAGCTGACAGTAGGTGCCTCTTACTCTAGAGAGCAGTATTTGAAAGCTAAAACTAGAACAAGCTGGGAATTGCGTCGCAGTTTAGCTTTTCTTTTTTTTTTTAAAGGAACTGTAAAGTCAGTAAGTGTGATGCTCAAAATGAGCTTTATCCAAGCCTGTCCCATTCCCATCTGCTTTATCAATCTGTACCTCAGCAGTATTCTGACTTGCAAGTGGTACTTCATCACACTGGATCACATTAATCTCCAGTCTTCCCTGTTCACTATGAATCAACCAATCATACTGTTTTTCCTAGAGTACCACGAAAGGTGTTCTGAAAGATCCAAGACACTAAAATTTGTGTAACCTTTAAGTCAAACTACAGTTTCATTCACAGGCATTCATGGTTCCTTACTACATTTTAAAAAAAAAAATCTCAACCCCAGGGAATTCTCACATATTTCCCAGAATCCCAAAGGTTATCCTAATCTCCTCTCATAAAATCAAGACATCAAGTGGTAAAGATGGAATCAGAGTAGCAAACATCACAACTACCTATTGACTAATGTGTGGAACTGGAAAGCAGATGCAGAGGTGATGCATGTGTTCCTGTAATTACATTCCATGTTTCTTTTGTGCCTTGTTTTTCATTAAATAAAAAAGGCAGATATTGCTTCTATTCCATTTCTTCTATCAATTCTTTAAAAGCTCCTGCCTTTCAAGCTGTTGTTGGACATACGCACACAAACATCATCCAACCTTGCAGAGCAGACTGTTTAGTAAAGAAATACACATATGCATTTTGAAAACAGGGTTTTATTGGAACTTACAAAACATGTCTGAAACCTAATTCAGGAAAGGCACTTCAGGCTTTAGTCCCTTTTCTTTTTAGCTTTGGGTTTTTCTGACAGCTGAGATAATTCACTTTCTTCAATTTCACAGTGCTTTCTTTTCTTTTTCTTTGACTTTTTATGGTCACTTTGGTAACCACTGGAGTCACTGGTAGGCAACACATGTTCCTGTTCTTCTTGTTTGTCCTTTTTCTTCTTCTTTTTCTTCTTGCCTGTTTCATCACATAACCCATTCACAGCATCAACGCTTTGCCCTTCTTCATTTTCCCTCCCAAGGTTATTTGTCTCATTTAAAGGCTCTTCTGTTACATTATCTTCCCCAGAGTCATTCAAGCCATTTTCCTGGTGGTCAAGCTTTTGAATTTCATTCTCATTTGTACTGTCAGTGACGGTCTCAGATCGTTTGGGCCGCATGCTGTAAAAGAAATACACAAAATAAACTAATTTAGAGACACGTTAGTGCACCCCACACAGTAGAATCTCCAAATTCGCTAAAACACAGTATTTACACTAAGTAGATAAAAGAGAAAAATTTGCTAAAAATAACAACAAATGGAGAGCATGATACTCTAATGACAGAAAACTATAAAGCCAGTTTAATACTCTCAGGATAATTTTTATTACCTCACTAGCCTCCTTCTTACCTCACAATGAATATTCTTTCAAATCTTAGCCTAAATTTCTTCTCTAAAACACTGTACAGACCATTTAATACTTCCTTTTTCATCCCCTAATTCATAATTACACATCATGTAGTAAAGCTTTTTTTGGTTTTTTAAGTCTTTCACAAATACACACAGCAAACGGTCTAGTCAATCATACATGAGACACACTTCTGATTTTACCAAGCAATTGATAACTGCTCTAAACAATTAAAACAAAGGTGATGCCTAAAACAAACTAAACAAGAAAAAACCCAAACAAAATCAAAAAACCCAGCAGGTATCGTGCAACTCAAGACCACTGGAGAAAATGTCTAGGAAGATAAATATGGAAAGAATGCAGTTTAAAACCATGGAAGAGGAGATGTCCCAAAAGGCACTAAGGACAAAATAACAAAATTTCGTTGTAAATTCACTGAAACAATCCAGAGCATCCTTCTAGATTAAAAAAAAAAAATGACTGAGTAGCAGTCATATTGTACATTTAATTAAAAACATGACCATGTTGGCAGAAAAACACTGCTTAGTAACTGACTGTTCTAAAAAAAAATCTGAACGAACTCTTTTAAAGACAAGATTTTTTGCAAGCTGCCCTAAAAATTTAAAGAGGCCTAAGAAGGAAGGTGATGCATTTTCTTATATCATCTTTGAAATTCTTATGTTTCAGCAAATCATCCACATCTAACTATTTGTGATTATGCAATACACACACACCTTTTTGTGTAAACGTCAACATAAACACTGTGTTCAGGAACTCAGGTGTTTTCACTTGAAAAGCCTATGCACATTCATTAACACAGCTACTCTAGATATCTCAGGGTGTTATTTTGAGCATTTAATATCTATGTAATCAACAGTTTCACAGGTCAACACACTCGGATTTTTAAAGCTCAAAAAAAAATCTAGTTTTAATTTTTCCAGAGCAAAATTCCATGCAAGTCCTTAACAGTGGAAAGTTTAATTTAAAATACCTAACACAGATTACATACAGACATGGGTTTGTGCAAAAATAAGAAAGCTTAAAGATTAAGATGTAATTAAAATAATTTAGTTTATAACAGACCTATTAAAACAGTTAAAAATATTCTCTATCAGGTACAATACCTTTTTTTAGTGAGTCCTCCTCGAATGAAGAACACCCCAGCTGTATCGGAATCCAAGTGCAACACTTGAAATTTCAGTTCATCCCCTATTTTTAACCCCAGCTCTTGCCACTGTACAACTGACATTTGTTCAGGCTTAGGGATAGATGCATTGAAGCATCCATGTATCAGGCAGCCAATATGACTAGGGGCCACTTTATTAATTATACCCTAAAAAAGAAAAAGAATGTCATGTGAAGATATAGCAAAGATCAGCCCTTTAAATGAACAAAATATATATTTAAGTTCCTATATGGACATTTTTCAACAAGAGTTTATGCACAAGTTATGGAGTCAGTTTATCAAGCAAATAAGGTAACTCTTTTTCACTAAGATCAAAGCTATTCCTGTATACTCTTTGTACAATTCCTCTGAAAATAGAACTCAACTGCAAGAGAAAGAAAGTCAAAACATGGGATTTAGCCACAGTGAGTACCTGAATAGAGCAGGTAACTCTTTCCTCACACTACAGAGATTAACTTTGATTTGAAGCCATTTTAAGTCTGATTTAGTTTTCTGAAAAGGTCTTCAGGCTGGCACAGCACTACTTTGCAGCTGAAGATACAGAAGACGCACAGGAAGCTTTTAAGTACTCCATTTAGTGGGCTTCTGACACATCTGCATGTGCAACGATATTCACCTTTGTTTTGCCTAAGAATGAATGACATACACCGAAAACGTTTTCATTCTCTTCATTCTTAAACACATTTAGAAAGACACAAGCTATGCTGCAAAACGTATGGCATAAATACGAATGTAAGCTAACTCTCAACTCACTTTTCCCAAAAGTACTGTTGCAAGGGTATTAACAGGGTAAAAGCTGTTCTGTAAGCCATACATCTCCTTTTATTGAAGGCAAGCTTCAACTTAATGTATTGCTCTTGTAAATGAAGGAACTAAACTCATGAGAATATTCTAATTGTTCTAGTCAGTATAACAGATACACCTGTTTGAGAATTACGGGCTCTTCCAAGAAGCATGGATATGATATACATGATTATGACACAGTATTTAATATGTAATCCTTATGCAACAATGTTTTAGGTAATATATAATTACACATATATTTAACAAATTTAGGGACAGACAGTACAGATAGATGAAATAAAAACTACCTCTACCAACTGGTAATAAATTGCTATTAACTAGTCATACACGAATAAAACATATCTCCACCTAAGCTCCTGACCACCTGACGCTGGAGATAAATCAAGCTTTGACTACTTAACTAAAAAAAAAAAATAAAACCGCTCCGTGAGAAGCCAAGGTATTTACATACCACCAGCTTTTTCCCTTTCTTGGGGCTGAAGATGACAAAGTCCGCCTCGATGTTGAGGTGGATGAATCCCTGGTCGTCGTAAATGTCGCCGAGCTCACCCACCACTTTGATGTTGTCGTAAGCCACGGGCACACCCTGAAGGCTGGAAGGGGAAGGAGGGGCAGGCCCCGTTAGCTGTTAGTGTGGACACAGCCCCCCCCCCCCCCCCCCCCCCCCGCCCGCCACCCCGCCCGCACCTCTCCGAGTATCGCAGCAGCTCCGCGTCCAGCTGGGCGCGGATGCCGGAGCGCTTGCGGCCCAGGAAGCGCGGCGGCAGCGCCACATGCCTGCGGTGCGGCGCCACCACCAGGCACGAGTAGCGGCGCCCCACGAGCCCGCGGGCCGCGGCGAAGGTGGGGGCGGCGGCGGCGGCGGGGGCGGGCGG